>NC_056731.1:745859625-745887347 GCF_019279795.1 Protopterus annectens
GTCACTGTACACCAACAAAAACACATGTTTGGCTATGTCAATACATGTAATTGCAGTGGATATGTGCATGGACCACACACACAACACATATGTACATAGCATAGCTTTTGCTGTCCTCCGTGCAGACAAGTGGCTACAGCAATCATACGCACGCAAATGGAAGGTGGATCCATGGCTGTTGAATGCTAACAGTACATGAGGTAGCAATGTTGACCGATGACACATTCCCTCTGTACTAGTTACCCATGACACCCATCATATCATACAACAGTCCATGTGTTATGTATGTCAACACACATGTCCACCAATTGCAATACATACAAACATGGCTACATGACAGGCATGTAGAACCAACACACATGTACAATCTGTAGTGTGCATGCAGCTACCATGCATGTGCAGTAGCTGATGTAAGTAACTAATCTGTGCCTAACTACAACATGCATTTGCAATGCAGCCCCATCATTGACACCTGTATATGATGACATACTGACAGTACGGTAGGATGTACAGCAGGTATGGATGGATGTGTGCACATAAAGTGGTGATCCACCTGTGTCGATGGATGTTTGCTGGGGACGGCTCACAGGTGTGTCACACGCCATCCTACCATTACATGTGCAAACAGTACGCTATGTTACCGTTACTTGACGGTGGAGACATAAAACCTACACAATGGTCAGGTGTCACCGACAGTATGTCACTTGACACCTGTAACACTTACATCCTCCCGTGTGGATATAGCAGCACAATTGCCGAAGGTAGCGTTGGTACACATAATGTGGCCAATACTGCTGCATGTCTGTCAGATGTATCATCATATAGCAGGTGTATCATTCACAGTACTGCCATGTGAGTTTGCTTGTGTGACCATATATGCCACATATGGTGGGGAATACATCCCAATAGTTACACACTCCTGTACACTGTTGTAGAGATCTGTACATATTGCAGTGTGGAAAGCATGATGTAGGCAGGTGTGGTGTGTTTATCACACACATCAGCTATCCATATGTGTATGACATTTGTGGTCTCCACAGTGTGTGTGTGTGTATGTAGGCATGTATGGCTGTCTGGTGCATGGAGTGAGGGTGTATGCTACTATACAGAACACACAGGATCCCTAACCCCTCATGGTGATGCAGTCCACTACCTTGTTGATGCCATCGGTCTCAGCCGCACTGGCTACCTGTACATGTTCTTTCTCTGTGTCACGTCGTGTGGGTTCACAGTACTGTGATGGTGATGACCACATAGGCAAGGGTCCTCACCTCAACACTATGGGGG
The DNA here is from genome assembly GCF_019279795.1 of Protopterus annectens. NCBI lineage: Eukaryota > Metazoa > Chordata > Ceratodontiformes > Protopteridae > Protopterus > Protopterus annectens. The sequence continues at coordinate 745,860,913 of NC_056731.1, forward strand.
TGTGCGTTATAGTGTTGTTGACCCCGTGAGTGTGAGCATGTTCCTGTAATGTGACAGGGTATTACTGCTACACAGTGAGGCCTCATGCTATCAAGTGGCCTCTAACATTATTATTGGCCAGACCGCTGTGTACAACCCCTGCACCATGTCAACATACCTGTGATGTGACCTGGTATGGATGTCACGTCTCTAGCCACTGTAGCCTATTAAACTGCCCACATGCTTCTGGATCAGTATATGTGTGGACATCTGTGTTATATTAGACTTTCCAACAGTCAGGCTGAGGCTACGTCTAGCATGCTGATATTGCCATATGTGCCTGTGAGTACTCCATAGTTACACATGGGAGACTGCAAACAGCGCTACCTGTAGGCACATGCAAGTAGACCATAAGAAGGGAACCAGGGCATCATTACCAACATGCTGTTACTGTTGTTACTGAGACACATACTGTGAACATATAACAATGCATGCTAAACCTGTACTACATGGTATGTCTGGTGCGTGTCACAAGTACACAACTAATGTAATATACACGTCTCTCACTATTCACATGCAACTAATGTAATATACACTTCTCTCAATATTCTTACACAACTAATGTAATATACACTTCTCACTATTCTGTACACCCTGTACATCAGACCATTTGAGCATGTCCGTGCACCAATGGTGTGGATGACAGGGATGCAGCACAGGTTTCATCATATGCAAAGGGTGATAATGTTTGCCAGGGGCATAGGCTGCACCAATGGATGACATCTTGTGTGTAGGTAAGGGCCAGTGATATGATTGGACATGTCTGTTCAGTATGCATGTGGGTGTTGTGGTGCCCTACAGATGTCTTTGCTGTGTGTGTGTATGTGTGCACACAGTTCTGCCTTTTGTGAGGCCTACACGGGGTATTATTGACAGCTCCAGATTGTACAGACCAGGTTGTACAGCTCACTGTGTCCGGCCACGGCCACATGACCTGTGCCTGCCAGGGGTTGCACTGGCACTACCAGGCAGAGGTACAGCTTGGCTACTGTCTGATGACACATGTCCACTGGAACCGTGTCCCAGCTGGGAACATCCAGGGCCATGTCCACGTGGCCTGCTGTGTCCTGGTGTGGACAGCGCAGTATCAGCTGCACTGCTACTGCTACCAGCACTATGGGAGCGGGCATGTGAGGTGGCACGCTCACGCTGACCTGCACTAGGTGGTGTAGCTGGCCTAAGTCCACATGGCCTACACCCCACTCCTACCAGATGTTCCAGCACAGACAGCTCACGCTTGTGGATTGCCATGCCACGGTCAAGGATTCCAACCATGTCACCCAATCACCTCTCCAGAACATCAGCAATCTGCTGTTGAGCATTTGCCAATGCCTGGATGTTGTCATTTAGGGTACGGATAGCAGCCCTCTGCAGCCTCTGCCCTTCTCTGTTCTGCCCTTCAGCACGTGCCTGTGTCGCCATTACAGTCTGGAACATGCGTCTGGTGATACCAGCTGCTGCGCTCTGTCCTGCTGGTGCATGTCTGCCAGAGGTCCTCCTACGAGCAGCACCAGCCACATGCCTGTGTTGCACATCTGCAGTTATTACACTGACACCATGGTGTGTAGACACACCTTCTGTAACCACCACATGTTCCTGTTCCATGCTAACAGACGCTGACTGTCCTTCCTCTATGCCACTGGTGATGCGGTATGTGTTGGCAGCAGAACTGTGTGCAGGGATGTGGGGGACATAGCTGGGATGGCAACTATTGGCACAGATTCAGCCCCTGACAACCCTGCCTGTACCTCATGCATATGTTCATCAATGCTAGTATCTGTGGGGACACTAACATCAGATGGACCGCAGGAGGGTAACGCACCTACATCACCTGTGAATGCAAAGAAAGACTCTAAATTACAATAGACACGCAGACACACAGACACACAGACACACACACACACACACACACACACACACACACACACACACACACACACACACACACACACACAGACACACACACACACACACACACACACACACACACACAGACACACCATGCATGTGATTTGACAGATGGCATGCAGCATGCCTGTGATACAGCAGAGGGCATGCAGCTCAGACATTAATAGTGTTAGTAAGCATACCTCCCTGGGGTGCACACGACAGCAAGCAGGTGTTATATCAGTAGCCATGCAGTTCACACAATCATGGTAGTATGCATGCACCCCCATGATACACCATGTGGACCAGAACAGGATAACAGTACACATGGCTGATGTGACCTTGACATGTAATCTGCTGACGTGTGCATTAACATGCATACATGTCTGACACAATGGTGTCCTGACACATGTACAGCATCGTAATGGGCATCACATTGCAGTGTTGTCTGTATCCCTACAGATAGAATGCATGTTTAGCAAATGTGCATGAGCATAGAAGGGTAGTGTGAGCCATCTACATTGCTATACAGTGTGAAGTACAGACACGGTGCCATTGCATGGCATCATGAGGCATCTATATTGCTGTACAATGCATAATATGTACACACTGCATAGCCATAACTGCATGCATACCCATGACATAACTGTGGATTGTGACCCACAATGCTGAGGTGTATACTCACCAAACCATGCTGTGTCAAGTGACAGGTCACTGGAGGACCTACAAATGACACCCCTGCACAACAACTACAGGGTCTTAGCTGCCTGGCAACCATGTCCACATATAGTGGACATGTAAATTCACCATTTCCCACATGACATTGATGTACCACACACACTAGGTGCACAGCTAACGGTGATGTCCTACAGCAGCAAGGGAAATGTACAGTATCTGTGGCCTGATGTGGTGTCAATGTCTGTGGAAGCTGTACAGGTGACTACTGTCATGCTATGACACAGTCGTGATGTTCAACAGATCTTATATGGTAGACTTCAGTGACACATCCACTAGCTGTACACAGGCTTTTAGGATGTTCAGTGTACCACATGAACTGTTTAATCAGTCAACTAAGGCTATAATTGGACCATATGTGGACAATGTGCAACAGGGTGTATACACATCACATCTACTGTGTGGCTACATGTCTCTGGCCATCCCCCATGGCCATGTCTGCACATGTGTTGACCAAATGTGTGTGATGGCCATCTATCTCACATGTCTGTGTTGTCCCATATGACATACACTCATAGATGTCAGATATGTCACCATCCACAGGGCTATGCAGACAACGGGTTGTATGTTTGGTATGTGGGGTATGGGTCATGGGATAGTGTGACAATATTGCAGCCAGAACACTATGTGTCTGGGACATGTCAGATGGCACATCACAATGTGTGCACCCAATGCAGGGGCATATAACACAATGATGACACCTGTGGGCTGCCCATATCCCAGCTCACTGTGTCGTACTGTTTGCGTACCACACATGTTGTTCCAATGCATACTACATATGCCTCCATTGTAGAACACCTCCACCGTTGTATGCACAGCTGACCACACATGTAGCAATGACAACTACTGTGGTTTCAATTCGGTGTATCATTTCGTTTGTATATATTGCACATGGGTGGCCTGTGTGAATGATGGGTGATGCGACCTGTATATCATGACTGGAATGAACATCAAGTGTGCAACTGTTAACTGGCCACATGGCAAATAGATCTATGCTTTACCATGCCTGATACTGATGACGGTCTCACCTGCAACGGACTCATGTCTGTGCGGCACACCAGAGGTACCTGTATAGGGGTGACACAGCAGTATGAACATTATCCCTGACTGTCTGACAGCCACAGGGTGCACTGTGCATGTTAACACATTTGCCTGTATAATAGCATATAGTATGCACATGTGTGCATACTCAGGGTAGCATACTGTAGTATGCAGCATGTGTGTCCACATACCTTGCATATGTTGTTACTTTACATAATGTACAGTGACACATGCAACTAAATGGGATATAATAGTCATATGTGCAGTACTGACTTACCAGGCAACTCCAGGCTCATTGGTTGGGAGACACCCACCTCCACGATGGCAGCTAGTGTGTGTGGATGCTGTTCTGAGGGTGTCCCCAGACTGGCCAGTAGCTCATCGGTGTATGTGAGTGGGGGCTGGGTTGGTGGCCCACCACCTGTTCCACCTTGTTCCCTGGTGATTGCAGTGGCACACTGTTTTGCATGTCGTATCAAGTCCGTGCAGTGTCTGCGCACCTGCTGGTAGGTGTGGTTATGGCCACCCACATCATTCAACCTCCTGCGTAGATCCTGCCACAGGTTGTCCTGCTGCTGGGCATGCTGTGGCACATGGCTGAACAACACCTCGTAGTTCTCATGGAGTTAAGGGATGAGGACATCATCCTCCTGGCGGCTGTACGCTGGAAGGCATGTACGAGGCATTATCTGTAAGACATAATGATGGTGACAGGTCACAGTTTCAGATATGTACAGAGATACTGCTGCACATACATTTCTATGACATCTAGTACATCTGCACAGTAATCTTTGCAAATCATCACGAGACTGACATGACTGACATGTTTGTGTCACACACATGTAACACCCGTTATGCATTGGATATCATCACCATATATGTGTATCACCTCATTACAGTGTTCATACTCCATGTGAATGCTGTCTTGATGTGGGCATGTCTATTTGCCTGCACTGGTGTTCTTACCTATCTGCACATGCCTGGATGTGTCCACGGTACTGCTGTTGACCTTGATGCTATGTATATGTCACATATCAACACAGGCACAGCCTTAATGGACTTGAGCAGTGTCAATGCACACATACGCATAGACACCTGAACATGTATGTGTTTTGCCATATACATCTACAAAGCACTGTACAGCTGTTCAACATCCTGCCATGGATCACCTGTGTTGCACATGTGATAGACATGGGACAATGGCTAGTCTGACGTCATTCGCAGGGATGGTTATCAACCATAGCATGTACAGGCAAGGTTCCCTAGCTGTAACAGACAGCCAGCATGTCACCGCGAGGTGCATCAGTGCCACATTACTGATCTGGACAGTTGATACTACATCTACCATGCGGCCATCACGCCATGTATGACTGGGATGACATGTGCAGCTTTGATGGACAGGGTTGCATGGTTTGGTGGGAGTATGTCACATGTATGGCACAGAGATCTGTCCAGCATGTGGCGATCCTAGTATTAGGACGGTGGCTGTCTATGACGTATGTCTTACAGATCAGGATATGGAGATGTAGCATGTCCATCATCATGGTGTAGCAAATGTCTTTATGCAAGGTAGACAGCATGCTGCATAGTGGAGATGAGGATTGTGAAGGCTGATATCGCCCATCCACACATGGCCATTACCCCTTAAAGGTGATATGTGATCCAATATTGGTCACCCCAGTGCAGTATATGCCTGTCCAATGATCTCCGTGCTCATAGATGGCACCCTGTCATGACATGGTTACCTCGTATGACTACCCAAGGGGCCTGGAGACGTCACCAATGCAGGGAGGTGTACTGCACAGCACCATCCCTTACACAGTGTCCATAATGTTGACCACAGCCTAGGTGGTAGTTAATGGGTACAGGGATGTTCACCTAGCGGTGACAATGCTGATATCATCCATCAAAATGTGCATATATGTCACACACCTCACCCACACAGCCCATTCTGTATGTTGTTCACAACACTGACACAGCTATTCCTCATAGGTCATGGCCATTCACATCCTTACATACACAGATGCCTAACATTTGTCTGTGTGGTATGGGCTACAATGAGGGTGGAGTACAACACATTAACCCTGTTCTACTGTAGCTGGCTCTGGTGTGATATGCACATGTCACTCTGGTACCTTTTGTAGTTGTGAGTCTGTCAACAGGCCACTGGTAGAACACTCCTGTGACATATAAAGGTATTTGTAATCAAACATCCGTACTGTCTTGTACATCTGTACTGCTAACATCTACAGTGATAATGGTTCATGGACATGCACACCATATTCAGCAGGGTTATAGTGCGGTGCCACCCATTATGACTGTCCTCACCACTTGTGGGTTGATATTATCCAACACCCTATCTGTATTGTATGGTCATGCTAGGCACTTGTTCAGAACTTGTGAGCATGTCATGAGCTACTGATTAATATAGCACCCATTCCACACCATTTCCCACAGGTACACTGGCTGTCTTAAAATTTCCAGCTTGCTTATGGTACAACAGCTGTTGTACACATGCCTTACATATCCTGTGAGACATGGTTGTATATACAGGCATGTTCAACTGTCACGTACCAGTGCTATTGCCTGTCTATATGATGGATATGTTGTACATGTGGCAATATAGCAATTGTCTCATGTACACATTCAATGCTCACCTCCCAACATACGACACTACAGCCTGTGGGGGATGCACTTATGCAGCCCTGCTGGGGGTAATGCTATCACCAACCCTGACTGCACCTGACAGTCATGTGGGGATGTGTAACATTCGCAACACACCCCACTCATCACATAGTCTCACATGATCTCCACCACAGGCCACACATATGAGGACAACTTGTGCAGTACCTCTCCATACTCTGTGTAGGCACCAGAGGCAGCCTCCATCACGGAACACAACATCACCAGCTTATAGCCCGCAGACTCATGTGTGCCTATCACATACAGCCAATAGGGTGTTATAACATACACAACACACCAGTCATAGGTGAGTCTGTAGGTGGTCACACTGCAGCTCCACACAGCAGGCTACACAAGGTGATAGTTGCTTACATCTTGCTGTCGGGTAACTGGTTCTGCAACATAAGCTATGCACCCATGCCACACCTCACCAGGTACAATGTGACTGTCATACTCCATGTTAGTGTGACTGCCCTGAGATGCCACTTCACAGACTACGTGTGCAGGGACATGCGATAGCTCACCAGTGTTGTAGCCCTGAAGGTGTGGGCCTAGCCCTGTGGAGCAATATGCATTTATCCGGACCCGATATCACTGTACAATGACTGACTATGTCACTTCAATAGTTGCCTATGCTTCTGCTGTCATTCCACAGGCATCTGGTATCTGTCCGCTTTGACTGACCTGGTCAAACACAATGCTTTGGCACAGATGACCTGCACCTGTCAGCCCTGGGAGTACAGATCACATGTAAGGCTCTTGCTGCTTCTATACTGCCTGGCTTGCACAGTTTCCAATAACAGTCACCGGCAGAATGGGAACTGGAAAGCAAGACATGGGGTCATGTGACACATTGCTTGCATCTTCCACTGTGACGCAAGCAGGCAAGGCACACCTTATAATGCACCACTCTAATATCTCTGCAGTGACTGGGACCTGCCTCTAGGCTCTGCAGAGCACACCTGCAATGACAGGTTATAGACAGACCACACCTTTCAGGCACATACCTGGACTGGCACACCCACAGCTGAGGTGTTCCCATATCCCACTATGTTGTACACACATCCTGGCTAGTTACTTAGCACAATGCATCAGAGGTGCTCCACGTGCAACTAACTGTGTCCAGAACCGCTATATACATTGTAACAAGCTACAGATTCAACAACATACCCCACGGTTACCAGAACTCATTTGTTGGTGTACTAGACAGTAGGGCTCAGACAGCTACTACTGATGTGTGACTGACACTACCCCACACTTAACTGGGATAGCCACTCATGTACCGACACATCAATGAGTCATAACCTTTACTCGGCTGGATCAACCCATACACACCACCTCCAAGACCAACATTAACCTTGACATGAACACTACCAACATGTGACTGGTGTTCCACACCTGGGGTTATCCCCTCATTGGTGGATTCCAAACATATGCTAATCAACCTTGTTAGCCACATCCCGGCACCACACCCTTCACTGCATACACAGTACATGAGTACTACAACACCTACTACAGACGTCTTATGGCAGTGGTTGTTAACGTCATGACACCCGTGCAGATGGACAATGCACATACAAATGCTGAAACATACCCCAGTGCACTTCATTAGCATGTACACGACTGCATGGATCATGCTATTCCACATGGAGCCATGATGGTACACACCAGATAACAGACGCCACTCTGGTGGTCAAGTTCCATGGACTTAATGTACAACAACAGGTGGAGGCTGTTGCACAGTGGTGTACAATCCCATGGGTGGGGTAGCTCACTGGTCAGCCTCAGTAGGGCCACGGGATCCCTCATCACATACTCCAAGACTAGCTACATAAACATTACTGTGACACATTCCGGGGTGTACCACAAGGCATTATGGTGGTATGTCAGTAGCCGTTGGCAACACCCACATCTGCTCTCACATACAACAGTTACTCAGGAACATTACAGACCTAGGTGATGTTGGCAATATGCTGGCGGATGGATTCAATGCTAATATTACACCCTCTCACTCACTACAGGGCCACAATCCATGCAGGAACATTGCGGTGTCCCTGCGGTCACACCAACACAGTACTAACCTGCAGTCTATATGTCCTGGGGCACTGGCCCCATGTCACCTTCCAAAGTTCCAGGCTGTGATGTCCACAAACCTCTGAACGACATGTCTCCCCACTAGGCCACCATATTCAGTAATAGCCTTGTATCAGACATTGTGGCCCCTGAATGGCACACAGCAACATTTATCACACTCCACACAGGTGGCACCACAATGCACGAGTGGGGCTATAGTCCTACACACCTGACTGGACTGTTCTGCACAGCTATAGGGCACATCATCAAGGACGTCATTCACAGAGACATTGTTGGGCTCCGGTCCTTTGATGCCACCCGGGTTGGACTTGTTAGGGCCAGAGCATGGCCCCTACACCTAGTGGACTCCTTTCATACAGTTACCAGGGTAGTTGATGATGGTATGGGAGTCCACACATCCTACATTGTCCTCTCATTGCCTTTCAGCACCATTCTCCATTCTGGTATTAACAACATACACATCCACCCGCACATTGTACCCTATGTCTCAGGATGTTATGCAACGTGGCTCATGGACAGGACACACACAATGAGGGTAGCATACCATAGTACCTACTGCATTTCAGTTACATTTGGCATACCACAGTCCTCAGTCATTGGGCCTCTCATGTTCAGTATATGCTTCCCTGAGGTACAGGCTAGCACAGAGGGACTTTCCCTGCCTAGCTTTACAAACTCCTGCATACAAAGCACCATGATTGATCCACCAGCTGATACTGACTCCATCCATACGGGTGTCACTGTGACAGATATCTGATATGAATATCATGGCCTCAAGCTGCATGACACAAGGTGCATGAACATCACCTTTGCATTACACCATTCACCCACTGACTATCACATAGGTGGTAGTCCCCTACATACATGTCACATTGTACATGTTTGTAGTACACACGTATCTTGCACCCACTCCTGTGGTTACCGTATTGTCACTGTGGCATGGATATCCTTCTACATGGCCACACTTATCTGTACTGGGTGTGTAGCTGGTACATAGGCACCCATTGTACCTCTGAACTCAAGACTTCTACACATATTCAAGGGTACACCAACCCATTTAGGGTGTACCTTACACAACAGCTACAGCTTTACATACCACACCATTAACATGCCATGACGTTTATTGAGCTCCGACAGTTAAAGTATGCGGCTGAACTACGGACACCACGTCTGTACACATTTGCATACTACATACTCAGGGGTGACCTCTGCTGAACAGACAGGGCCCATGTCCACAACAATATTAATGGATATACTCCACATACATGATATAAGCAAAAGCCACTGTGAGCAACATGCTCATGGATATGTGCACACATGCAACAATGAGTGGGATGTGCTTGAGGGTTACATTCCCAAACCAGTCACTCACCATGCTTTGGAACATGAGTCCTATGTACATCATGCAGGGACACTCAGTAGCACTGTTCATGTGATACCTCCCTTGGTGGTTGGGAGACACATGTACATCAGGGATCACTGCAGTGGCTGTACTGTGCAGAGGTGCAGGTAACACATGGCTCTGCTGTTCACAAGACACTACCCTAGAGAGGTGCCACTGGCGCGAACACTGTAGTTGTGCTTACACATAGACTTGCCAGATTGCATAGTACCCCACTATGAACCTGTGAAGCTATTACATGTCCTTTCTGCATGGTTACTTGGTAGCCCTTCCATTTAGATTAGCTATCATGCTATTGCAATGTCCCGTGCCTACAAGCCATATGTATCCTGTTATTGCACATGCCAACAGACGATACCTTTGGTATGCATGATATGCCTGTTATGCTGTGTAGAATATCTGACATATCTACCTACAATACTATACATTACACATATTTCCCATAGTATCCCATAATGCAAAGCATACCTGCACAGCGGGACCACCTTAGACATGTCATTGTCATTCTATGCCCATACACATGCCTACTGTAACAGTATATCAACATATAATATCCCCTGCTATGGCACGTACTTGTTGGACATACCCTACCACTGATGGCGGGTTGTTTGGAATTGTTCTATTTAAAGCCCTCATGTAGCATCCCTTGTGGTGTCTGTAATGTGTACCTTGTGGCCCACTGCTGGACGCACAGTTTCTACATGTGTTACTATGCTCAGCAAGACATCACTACACAAATACCTTTTCCCACTTTATGCATTGCGGACACTTTTAATTAATGCAAACCAGGCTATACATACAGTAAATAATTAATAAAAAACATGCTATACATAAACTTACATACCGAGTGTTCTACATACCTTATCGTTACGGACTTTCATCTCTATCTCTCTCACACTGCTTAAACAGGTATTTTGTATGAGCATATGGTTTGAATGTCTGGCAAGTCATCCTTATATACGTCGATACCTGTAACATGTGGTTTCCTCCCGCCAATTGGTGTTCCTGAGTGACTAATTACTTGCATATCAGCTGTGCAGCTACTCCATTCACCAATTACGTGGCAACAGTGGGGTATAATTTAATTCTCCACTTGGGCGTTGCCCATTTGCCCTACCTTTGGGGAGACGGCCTGTATTGTGTTTTGTTATGTGTAATTGCAACTGCTATGCATAGAGACAACTATACTTTGGATTCATGTCCCCCATGGATTGTGTGTGACAGCTAGAGTATGTGGTTCAACATGTGGGTGTTCCTGTCATCCCAACGTCTGATAACGGACTATTGCATACAAAACCTGTAACATCACCATTTGTTCCATTATATAATGGCTGCAATTTTGCATGGTGCCTTTAATTGTATCTCTCACAAGGTATGTTGACGGTTCTGCAGATGTAATTGACTAACTGGATGTTTGTGCTGTTATTGCAGCCTGTATTGCTATAGTTTCTAGTGTGGGGGATGTCGGTGGGTGTACATAGCATATACAGGTTTGTGGGGCTTGCATTTCTACATATTCCATATATATGTGTGTGGGCTCCATCCCTAATTAAAGAGTTATCAGTTAGTAGACTTATGTTACGGGATTGTACATTGGGCCGTTGTTAATTGGTTTCTATATAGTATGCAGGTGAGGTTGATACTTCCATACCTCCAGAATTGCAGCGATATGTAAAGGGATATGTCTAACTGACAGCTATCCCATGTATTTCTGTCCCAGATATTTGCAGTCATTGCGGTTGTGTTGGTAACAGAGCCTCTTTGCCATGGGTTGCCACCTTTTCATATGGCCATTGTTGGACACTTGTGGGACGCACAGCGGTGTTTACAGGCCAACACATAGCCACGGTCAGTACACAGGTTAGCACATACCTTTATCCTCAATACATACCTATTGTGGGACTTTGGCTACTTATCATATTGCATGTAACATTTATGTTTCTTACATACAGGCATAACTATTTAATGCAACTATTACATTAAACATGGGACATATTATTGTCCTACAATCCTGGACATTTGCCCTTTGTAATGTTTTATGTCAGGACACACCTGCCCAGTGAGAGGCTGTCCTGCCTAATGTGGGACAGGTGGTAACCGTATGCCTACAGCTAGCTATACCCACACCTACCATAATGATCTACCTCCGAGTTGGCACTAACAGACACATGATGTGGACACACACACACACACATTACAGTCACACAGAGACGCACACAGCACCCTCAACACACACATACACAGACTACGGCACTCACAAACACAGTTGAACACAGTACCTACGTGGACCGCAACACCGGCAGCGGTAACTAAATGTCCCTTCATATCATCATATTATTACTCGCGGTTGTACTGTTCCGGTACTGTATTCTTTCGATCTTTCAGCCTCGTGGTTATGCATGTCGGTATGTTACACATTCCATAGTTGGTGGTATCCTATTTATTTGTACCTCCAAGGTATTATGAATGTAGTTGACCTATCTATATATATTTGCAGATATCGCTGAACCCGTATATATCAACATATATCACTCTATCGCCGTTTCTATCTGTATTATATATATGTATATATGTGTACATACATATATATATATATATATATATATATATATATATATATATATATATATATATATATATCTGACGGGGAAAGTGACAGGCAAGCTACACCTTTCGTTGTGTACTTGTTGGTGTACACCGTTTCCTGGACTCCGCATGTTTGTGTCTGTACCTGTCACATTACACACCTGCCATAGGTTAGGGTTACCAGCTGTCCCACTCTGCGAGGGACAGTCCCTCTTTGGGCAGTTGTGTCCTGCAAAATATTTGTAAACATGGCAAATGTCCTGGGATTTTAGAACATACTTATTTCCTATAGTTTATGTAATTGTTGCATAAAACAGTTATTCTGTATCTAAACCACCTATATGTTCTAGAAACAGAATAAGTAAGTAAACATTACAAGAATGAGCTTTTATCTAGGCTAAACAGTGAAGTTTTGAATTTCGTACTGGCCGGGTGTATGTGTCGGCCTGCAGACATCTGACGTATGTCCCACATTGGTCATTTGAAGAGGTGGCAACCCTACCATAGGTACATCTTGGCTAGCAATAGTGTTAGGTGATTCTATACATGACTGTGTGTTCTACTCCTGGCAGTGGTCGTTTACCCTTCAGAGCAGGCGCTATTAGTACAGGGGTGAATAATGCTGGTTTCACCTGTTCTGGACATCATTGACCGTGATCTGCGCGATATTCGGGGAAGCTTATCCCTGTTTTGCGCATATCCATATAGTCATATTTAAACGTCGCTTACCAGCAGTGGGCAATGCATGTTCCCGCTAATGTGTGCTACACATATGATCTGATGACCTGCATCCGACATGCATTACTCGTGCCTTCGGGATTATGTTACATCCCTTGCAGGATGTGGGCCGGGAACATGCATGACAGTCACTGCGTTTAACACATGGCCATCTGGGATTTGTACACGTGTTATGTCGTTTTGTACGTGGAGTATACTACGGCTGTTACTCCATACTGCACTCACATGGGTAACTCAGTTAGTTTACATATTGATGAGTCCAGTTAATGGTATGTCCATGTGATGTTTACTGGATGTGCTCTGGCATTGGGTATGTATATCACAGTGAGGCACACACGATACTGTGCTACACCTTCAAACAACCGTAGGTGGAGCATGCTGGGGTAATGAATATCTGTCATGGGTACACCCCATGCCTTGACACAACATCCATGATTATATTATGTGGAGCCCCTCATTAACACAGCAGAGACTCCATGCTGAGTGTGTGAAGAACAGTGCTTACACACATGTGCTCCCACAATTGCCTCTGCTCCACTAAGCGACAGTTGGTTACTTGATGTTGTGGCGACAGCAGACACTGTTTGCCCCGTTTGGTGTATGGCCTCTGACAATCGGCCGTGTACCTACCGATGTACCTGGGAACATATACACACAGCACCGCCATATGCTGATAGGCGCATGTACTGTTCCGGTGTTGACATTCCGTATTCCAATAGCTGTTGTGTGTACAATGTTTGAGGGCTGCCTATGTAGGATTCACACAGTAGGCCACCTATACATTACAATTTACTGGTGGTCCTGTTTGTGTGCCATCCATTTTACTGTGTGTGCAGGTGGAGTGGTGTGTCAGTCCGTAGGGGCCTACACTGTCAGAGTATGTGCTATAGGTTCCCTCTTTGCTAAGGCATAGGCATATTGGGCATGCCTCCATCTGCCTACTGGGGCTGGCACAGTGTGTTCATGGTCTGAATCCCACTGTGCCTGTGATGGCCTTGGCAATTGTGGAGGGCTATGAGGGCCTTCACCATTTTGTCCCTGCTGCAGCTGTTTCCGCAGGATCATATTATGTAGCATGGCACATACTATGATGATGTGGGCACACATGCCTGGAGAGTACTGCAAGGCTCCACCAGATGTGTCCAAGCACCGGAACCATGATTTCAGCATCCTGAACACACGGTCTATGATGATTCTGGTTTGTGCGTGTGCCTCATTATGGTGTTCTTGCATGGGTGTGTGTGCATTTCTGATGGGAGTCATCATCCACGGCTCCAGTGCATAGCCAGCATCCTCCACAAGGTGGCCATGTGGGATGCCCCCCCTGACAAATACCTGATACAGCTGTGAGGCTTGCCAGATATGGGAGTCATGGTAGCTTCCAGGGCTGCCAGCACACACATCCATGACAATGCCCTGGGCATTGCACATGACCTGGCAGTTGATGAAGTGGAATCCCTTGCGGTTTATGTAGCGCCTACCATGCTCACCGGGTGGTGACTTGATTTGTATGTGCGTGCAGTCTATAGCACCCAGTACCTCTGGGTAGTGTAACACATGGTGGAAGTGACGCATATTGCTGGCCAACTCCTCCTGATTTCGGGGGAAGTATATATGCTCATTGGCATGTGGTAACATGGCATCCAGGAACTGGTGTAGTACCCTGGATGCTGATGCCTGTGAGATCCCCATTATATCTCCAGTTGGCCTTTGAAAGGTACCTGTGGCTAGTATTCGCAAGCTTACACATACCTTCATGTCCACTGGGATGGATTCCCCTCTGTTGTTTCTGGTTCTCAGGCGTGGCCGGCACAGCTCCACTATTTGCTGTAAGATGTCCCTGCCCACCCTGTAACGCTCTACTATCTCCAGATCATGTAGCCTCTGGTAGGTTACCCTTGGTCTGAACACTCTTTTCCTCCTCCGGGGCCTGCGGTGGTTGTCAGCATCATCCACCACAACACCGTCGGTCTCTAACACATGCTGATGAATCACAGCTATGGCAGCTCCCAACATGTACATTTTAAAAGTTCCCCATGTGTTTACACCTATGGTGCAGTGTTTGGGAATACACAGGTGTGTGTAGGGTGCTTTCACACTTTATGCTATTGTGCTGTGAACACCGATGATGTCATAGGGTGTGTATGCATGATTGTAGCTACAGGGTATCTTATGTGTTTTACTACCGGAACTACTATTGTGGTGCCTTTGGTGTAGAATTACATATGGCTGCTGTGGATTACCTCTTGACCTTCCCTTTACATTTCTGCACGTTCCACCTACCATTTTCTGGCATGCATCCAGCCGCCTGCTTTCATTTGTACTTTCCTAGACCTGGCGTATCTTGCGTAATGTGTGCTATTGCCAGTCTACTGTCGGTTTCCTTTGCTCTGCTATGACAGATCTCCAATCTTTGCAATCCAATGCCTCCCCTCCTTTCTTTGCATTCCAATGCCTCCCCTATCCTGTTTTGCAGGTTTCTGTGAGCAGACTTGTCAGCTGCCATCGATTGGCCACCGTGAGTTGATTGGTGTTGATTGCTCATTAGTACTCCAATTACCCTACTTCGGCATTTCCTTCTTTTCTTCCCCTGACCTTCCTGTTTGTGCTATTGCTTGCAGCGTGTGCATCCTCTTACTGGGTTTTGGGCACGTTTTCATCCCCGTTATCATGCGCTTTTGATCACCATGTGTGCTCTCAGCTAAACGATTCTATACCTTCCTTCCCACCCCTGTCCTGCAGCTTTGCTTAGCAATGGCCAGGCCAGATTTGCATTGCTCCAATGTGCTTACTGCTACTGTGGCACACCCCTCTGCTGATGTCATGTATCTCCTCTGAGCCACTCCTCGGTGTTATAGCGCTGTGCCGTATGGTACAACCTTCATCCGGTGGGACATTTGCGATTCAGCATTATCTGCCTCATTTGCATGGCATTGACTACTAATTCATAGTTACCGCGCCGAACACTGTTGCAGGCCCTTAGCAACCCTTGCACCTTGGTTGTGGTGTTCCATGCCTACCATTGTGTATTATGGTGTAAACCTGATTTGGATTACATTGCGATTTTATGACATTTTTATATATTTTCTTTATGTTACAGTTTGCACACATGCCCTGCGGTTGTACTGCGCTTTACTGTGGACATGACATTAAATGTTGTTTTTTAGGTGTCGTGCATCTTTTCTTATGCCATTGGCTGTGTATTTAGCCATTGGCATATGTTAACTTTGTAATACATGAGTCTGGTCCGCTTCCATATCTCCGATGTTCTGTTTGGGAAAATGTAAACCGTGTTTTTTGGTTTACATTTCTGTGGGCTTACGCTACACCTGCACCATTTCGTGAATCACTATCTGCCTTCATTTGCATGGTGACACTGCACATGGGGTGATTAGCATACCTATGCTGAAGGCTGCGCAGTTCTGGCGTACGCCGGTAGTGCATGTGGTATTGGAGCGTACCTGAATCGCTCGACGGCCATATTTGGCATTATTCCACCTACGCTACGCCTGCGCCTGGCGCAAACTTCATGAATCCCGGGGACTGAGTTCTTTGTGATCAGCTTGGTCCTTTGTCAGTGCTTATTTTACTAATCTGTTCTCTTTCCTTTATATATTAACCCTTTATACTAATATAGGTGATTCATTAATATTTCTTTGTTTTTTTATTTATTGTTCCACTAGATTTGTGATCTCTTTTCAGAGGAGACCCAAGGTGGCATTTATACTACTAGTAAAAGCTTGGCCAGGGCATGGGAGAACTTATTTTACTTGTTTCAATATGTGCTGGGGCATCTTTATTGAGCTACCACCAACTCAAGCAGGTGGGACCTCAATTTAACATCTCATCTGGAGAACAGCACACTGAAGTGTGCAGCTCTACTCTTATGTTGCACTGTAATATCAGCAATCCATTTACCTGGTATGGAAATAGAACCCACAGTCATCTGCACCAAAGGTGAGTGTGCCACCTGTTGTGTCACTGCCACTGTTAATAACAATGAAAGCAGACAAACTTTCACCAATCATTTCATTCAGAATATGCTGACTGTACTGCTTTCTTCTGTCAAGCCTATAATTTTCTAATATTTTTTTTTCACATGTTCAGGTTATCTGTTTGATGGTATTACATATTGCAGTTGCTGTTGTAGCATGCCTCTGAATCACTTAGTGCAAGAAATCTGGACAAAGCCTAAAATAATGGGCGGCCAAGGTCCAGGATGAGGAGCAGCTTTTGAATATTGCACTTATAAAGTTAGAAAGTTGATAGAATAACAAAATATGTGTTAGCATGAATTTTATGAAGGATATGAAATCTGAAACTCAGATGTACAACATTATTTAATTACCTCAATCCATAGTGATCTTCCAGAAAACCACAAATTCTATGAGGAACAAATAACAAATATGAGTCAAAACTTTGGACATTCTGTCAAAATCTGGACAGTTGAGAAGCATGCAGTATAAAAAAAGCAAACAAATCACCGTGATGGAAAAAAAACAGACACCACTGGGAGACTAGAAAAATAAAGAAATTTAATATCACAAGGGTTTAGCGCTTTCAGCTTTACACAAAAGCCTTCATCAGAACAAAAAACACTAACGCAGGTTGTCTAATATACTCACATCAATTAAGTTATACCAAACAGAAATGTATTTCAATTAATGACAAAACTTTCTTAAAAAGCACAATGAAAAAACATTTTATAAAAATATTAATATATACATATAAAACCCTTAAAAATTGTATAAAATGCTAAAATGTAAATATAAAATAAATTCATTTACATTTATTTAAATCCACTTTCCTGTACAAAACTACTTTGCAATTGGCAATGCCATTTAAACCTGGAGCATTGTAAGTGTTTAATATAACTTGCCACTTAAATTCTCTGTAATCTAACTCCCCTTCCCTGTCCCCATTAAAATCATCAGGTACATGGTCAATAACTGTAAAATAAAACTTTTTATAGTTTTTACAGCTCAAAACATGTTTTGATAGTTGTTCTTCTTTCGGCTTTTCCCAGTTAGGGGTTGCCACAGCGGAACTCCGGTCCGCTAATGATTGGCAGTATATTTTTACGATGCCGAGGTGCCAGCCCAATGCCCAACCTTCAACGAAGGCATGGCCCATTCACGCATGCCTTTCAAATGTTACTTGACCATGGGGAGGACATGCAGACTCCACACAGAAGGTGCTCCAGCCGAGAATCGAACGGGAGAACCTCCTGCTGTGAGGCGACAATGCTACCAGTCTTGTTTAGTATGGCATACAGTTGTTCATACATTCTACTCCTTATGTATGCAGTATACCTAATGTATGAAATGCTGACTTTTATACATAGTAACATGCTTTTTTACTTTGGTATTAACTACATAACAAACAATTAATGAATTAAAGGAAGATAAGTACAGCTAGTAGCATTTGTGTGATTTCACTTGATTTCT
Organism: Protopterus annectens; assembly: GCF_019279795.1. NCBI lineage: Eukaryota > Metazoa > Chordata > Ceratodontiformes > Protopteridae > Protopterus > Protopterus annectens. Next base: position 745,879,564 of record NC_056731.1, read on the forward strand.
TTTGCCTCAGTTAGTTAAGACAAAATTTAAAGTATCACAGTTAGTTTGAATTCTGTTTCCTGGTAATCATACATTGCTACCCACAGGTCCAAGCAACATCTATAAAAAGTTATCATCTTAATGCATGCAGCTGTATTAAGTGCTTTATACTCATTTTACTGTGATGACCTTAATTATATTTTGAAGTATGCATTTTTCATCACAAGAAACTATTTTATCACTTCCTTTCACACTATCTTTTCATGATCTTAACATTTCAGCATTATATCAACCCTTATGTTAATCAGCTTATACACCAACCAGAATATTAGTAAATGTTATTATTCATTTTATATATTATGTAAATTTTATAACTATGTGAAACCTGCATTAGGATTAAGTACAAACATAAGAAAAATAATGAATCTGCCTAGCTGTGTTAGTGATTGAATGACTTTTGTTAAAATTGCTGAGTACAATGGCTAAAAAAATCGAAAGCATCTATACAAGTCGTGACCCTTGAAACATTATTAATAAACACGTCTTGCACAGTGAAATAAAGAGAAAACAAAGGCACCAAAACTTTCATTGAATTGTAGTCACTTTCGGGTGGTAGGGGTTAAACACATGAATTCTTTACATGACTGAAAGATTGTGCGGCTCTGTATAAACATGATGCCTAAAATATGTGAAAAAAAAACTGTCATGATATGTTTCAAGCCTCTTTCATCTGAACTAGGAAGTAAGCTCCTGTGTAAGCACATAGATTACATCAAAATCTAAACCTAACAAACTCATAGCCTTAAACATTTGTGCAGTCCTGCGTGAGAGGAATCAAGAAACTGCTGAAAGTGAACCAGCTGCTGAAGGCATGTAGAGATTTCATGTTTCAGCTAAAATAATTAATAGAGCTGAACCAGTGTATGAAAACTGTAATGATGATTAGTTGTGAGGTGAAATTAATCAGTGGCACATTCCGGTTTCAAAAAAAAATATATCCAAAAAGGGTTCTGATTTACTTTTCTTGAAATACATATCCCTTTGCCACCAGTGCAAATGCCCACAGCATGCTTCTGTGGGAAATTATTTTCAAGTTAATCAAAACATTAAGCGAGGCTGGACATTCTTTCACCCACAGTATTTGCATTTTGGGTAATGGAAGAGTTCCGCTAATGATTGAGCACTTGAGAATTCTTTGCTAATGTGATATTGGATCAGGTAAAAAGGCATGTGTTTATGTATATCAGCTCGCTAAATAGCTTGTTATCCATTTCTACAGTAAATGATGTTTGGTGTGCCAAACTAGAACACTAGACTAAGTAATCCTTACGAAGACAAAACATACTAAAGCAGCAATTTGAAGTTATAAGTGCTGCACACACATTTCTACCGTTTGGTAAAGATTGCTGAATGCTGAATGTGATTACAATTTGATAACTGTTAGTCATGTTCTAGCAAGTAGCCATCTTCCAGAAAGTTGCCTACATCACTTTCTCCAGGGATGTATATGTGGCACATCACTAAGAATAGCATATGTTTTTCAATGGTATGTAAATATTCTGAGTGCAGAATTAAATGTAAACAAAATAAATGCATTAGAATCTTTTAACTGGATAATACAAATACACTTTTCTGGTTCACATGTATCTTTTTAGTTTCATTTATATGTTTCAAGCTGATACATTTGGTGGACTTCTGCAAGGCAAAACATTGCTCCCTTAAAAATAATTTGTTTACCCCGGATTACATGTTGTATACCTTTCTACACTCATAAATGTGTTTTATTTCATTAAATATGACAAAAGAAGGATACAAGGCATTATCAGACACAAAAATTATACAGAGAAAGATAAACGTCATTTCTACATGCATTGCAATCTTTAAAAGCAAGCCCTTGTATAAAGCAGGCCACGAACATTTTTACCTCTGCACATGACTGTGTCTAAAAAAGAAAAATGAATAGTTGCATTGTTCTCTGAAACAGACATTGCAAACTATGTTCATTTGTTGTTCTCAGTAATTGTTTCTGTAATAAGTGCAAGAACTCACAGTAAATAAATATTGTTTCAGGCTTGTTTTTAATGCTTTTAAAGTAGTTTGAGTTCTGATGTTGCTTAAAAGGTGACTCCAAGTAGCTGGGACTAAATTTTATGTTTTCAGAAAGATTCTTACTAATGAAACTGCCATACCATGTGCTTCTCTGTGGGAGTAAAAGTCTGTTCCTTTATGGTTAGTAGACACTTTTAAGATAGACAATAGTAGAGGTTAATAATTCTGAAGAGAAGTGTTCTAAAATAATTATTGCTTTGCTATGTACTTGGAACCAGTTACATGCTTGCAGTGGTGAATTTGTAGTCATGGCAGCATGGCAAAGTAGTGGAGTTTTTTGTTTTTTGTAACTTACATTACATTATATGGGTGTTAGTTGCAGTGTGGATTGAAATTAATGGCAGACGAAACTACAGCTTTGGCATGGATACATTTTTAACTATAATTTTGTAGTATGCGTGAGAAGGTGTGAGATACTATAGCAAAGCCTTATCTGTCAGCACACTGTTAACAATTATTTCAGTGAGCATTTTAAAGGATACATTAGGATCTCATATGACCATCCTGTATTTTTTCTTATCTATAAGGGGAAATAGGTAACCTTGTAGGTGACTGTTTATAATTGTGGGTAAGTTTGAAAGAGCTTGCTGGAAGACAAAATGCAGAAGTATTAACTTGGAAGTGCTAATTCTTAGTTACTGTGGTCCACTGTGCTACTATATTAAAGTTTAGTTGCATCTTTTGTGACAGATTGTTAAATGATTTGTTTGAGTCCTGCAAGAATATGACATCTGCATAGTAGTTTCCTTTAATAAAAGAAGGTCACTAGAGAGGTCATTTAGCAAGCTTGAGACTACAGAGGCCCTAATACTGAGCATTGTGGAATGCTGTACAAAACTGTGTCCTAGCTGAGTAGGTTAGAATTAGCATATATTTTATTTGAAATGAAAAAATAAAGCATGGTTAGTTTATTTAAGAGCAGTGCGTGTGTGTGTGTGTGTGTGTGTGTGTGTGTGTGTGTGTGTGTGTGTGTGTGTGTGTGTGTGTGTGTGTGTGTGTGTGTGTGTGTGACTGACTGTTTAAAATGCTCTAGTATTACCTTTAAATGAAAAAGCAATTAAGAAGATCTATTATATCTTGTTAAAAGTGTACTTTGCAGTGATTTATAAGGTAGTATTTCTGCATAAGCCGTTTCTAAACTTGCTCTGTTCTTCACAGATGAGGCTGTAGTCATTTATATATATAAAGATTTATTTCTAGGCTATTTTTTTTCAAAAATCTTAGTTATAACACAGACATTGACAACTGGTCTAATGTGGTTTGGTCACTTTATATGGCCTTCTTTTGTAATGGGATGAAATTGCATTTTTGAATGCATTAGGAAATAAGCCTGAGATCAATTTTTTTTAGCATTTAATTGCATCTTTGTGAGATATTTAATTGAAATGAAACTTGTACATCATGATGCTAGTTGATATTTAGGTTTTGTCATCGAACTATTACAGCTAGTAGTTACACTGGGTTCTGCAGTAATTAAAGCTATGTATGTGCATTATGTCCCCTGAAAACATGTGCCTGAAAAATGGGTCTATATCACCACATCGAATGGTGATAAGTTTGAATGGCCTTTGTTTGAACCTAAAAGACCGAAAATGCTAAATAACGAACACACGGAACAGCGATTTGTTTTCTCAGGGAAAAAAATTGCTGCTCCATGAAAAAAAAAATATCACCCCCCGGATTCACAAATCCTCCATGTAAGATTTAATAAGTCTTACTCGGAGGCTGCAGTTGAACGGTATGACGTCAGCGTGCCATGAATATGCATGAGGGCACGCTGACTCAACCGTAAGTATTACACGGACCGTGTAAGAAAGCAGGGGGTGTGTCCGACTGCCGAGCAGTCTAAATGTCCACGCCCTGCAAGTGTTGAAAATAAAAGCAAATAAACAAGAGCGAGTCCACTCAAATGTCCCTGCACCCAACACCTCACTGTCTGATATTGTAAACCCCCATCACAGTTCTAAAATGCGTAACATTAATTTTTTTTAAATTCCCAAAATAGCTGCCCGTATTTGCACATGTGTGCACGGGTGTGCCCATTGCTTAGCTAGAGTATAAAATTCTGACATGGAAGACCATAAGAAAGAATGTTTCTGCAAATCACACCAAATAGCAATAGTGTAATGGTAGAGCATTTGCAAAAAGAAAAGGTATTCACGGTTCGAGTCCCACCACTCCTTCTCCTATTTATTTCTTATCCCACCACTCCTCTTTGTATTTATTTTTTAAATCAGTATATGAAATAATACTTGACAAATATGTTTAAACATTACTAAAAAGCAGTGAAATGGCCAATGTATCAGTGAACAAAATAAATATTGTAAAGGATCCTGATATAAAATTGCCTGCAGTTAAGCACCGCTTCACCCAGTGCAATAGGGTTGCCCATAGTTTAATAGTGCTTCACCCAGTGCAATAGAGTTGCCCATAGTTTAAAAGCACTTCACCCAGCGCAATAGAGTTGTCCATGGCTGAATAGCACTTTACCCAGCACAATAGAGTTGCCCATAGTTGAATAGCGCTTTACCCAGCGCAATAGAGTTGCCCATAGTTAAATAGTTCTTTACCCAGCACAATGTGTTTGCGCGGACCTGCACGCCGCACCAACCAGGGCACCGAGGAGCAATGTAAAGCAAAGCTGCTTAAATGCAGCCACATCCCCTAGCCTGTCTGGATAGTATGAAAATAAAATATATGACAAGGTTCGAACCCAAGACTCTGTGCATCAGAAGCAAAGTACAGAACCACTAAGCCATGACAACATAGGGGAAACAGCCACTATTAACATTCATATACTTACGAATGGTAGTTTAACCATTACTAAGCAGGTCCGCAGTCAGCCGAAAATTTTACAAAATGGCCAATCACAAAAAAGTGCGGGAAATGCAGCATATTTAAGCCCCACAGGTGGGAATACACGCCATAACTGATTGTAGCTCACATCTGCAGTTAGAATGTCTGGTGTCGGAGAAGGAACACGGTTCCGAGCGCAACATTGGGGCATCAAGGAGTCCAAATACATGGTTTGGTTCCTTGTCCACCATCACGAGTTAAGACTCCTGCAGGGCCAGTTCCAAGGGATGGAGTACAAAGCAGAGGCTTGGAACTGGTTAGCTCATAACCTCACCAGTGCCACAGGTGTTCCTCGGACTGATGAGCAGGTCCGTTACCACCATGCAGACCTGAAGAGACAAAACCAGGACCGCCTGAACCAATGGATACAGGAGGCTTGTGGGATGCAGGATGCCCCACAACTGAGTATGTAGCCATGGAATGCAGTATGTAAGAATTGATAATGGAGTATGTATAACGGATAGGTATGTCTCAATATCCCTTCATTTACTTTACAGCTGCAGGTGACCGTGATACGAATCAGCAAGCCTATGCTGATAGGCTGCTAAGGCTACGCCACCAGGCAGGTTAGTGATTATTCTGCATGTATTGTTATATAAAATATGGGAGAGAGCATGAAAGAAAGTGTTGTAGTTCAATAATACAGCCATAAAATTGCCTGAATAAGTCCTCTGCATGTACTGTCAGATAAAAACGTCAGAGAGGCAGAAAAAGAGTGTAGTAACCCATTAAGAAAGGTAACATATGTCTGGAATAATATCTCTGCAGGCACTTTCATATAACATAAGTGAGGGAGCCTGAAAAAAGATTGTTTTAACCTATTAATAATGGTATAATATGTCTTGAACTTGTCTGCCATATACACCGTTAAAACAAATAAAGGAGTGAGCCTGTGGAAAAGTGTGTAATGTCATTAATAAAGGTCTAAAACCCAGATTGTGTCTGTGTCACAGAGTCTGAAATGTAGTTGTACCCTTGCATTATACAAACAGTACTGTTTGAAAAGGTTCTGGCAACCCAGAGTTGTGCTGTCCCATATAAAGTGGGTGATGGAAGTGCTAGCAGCTGTGAAACATATATACAGTCCACAATAGTCAGTTACTGGCTGGCATGAATAAGTAAACCTGGCACATGTGTAGCATGTAATTTTTCACCAGAAATGTGAGTGTGTGTCAAGAAATGCAGGGTTCTGTACAAATCGAAGTGAAAATGTCATGTGAAAACATCCCAGATATGTAGATAAAGAAATATAAATGCAATCAAGAAATATGTAGCAGTAACATCTGCATCTTGGACAGTTAGTATGTCAGGTATAGGTCAGGCATATATTGAACTAGCCAAACCCATTACACAACCTAATGTATGGTGGCAAGTGTAATAATACAGGTAGGGGATATACACTTGCAGTCACTAGGAATGTAGTATAGACTAAAAGGTCATTATAAGATGTTAACCAAGGTTTTTCTACACCCTACTGTATGTGCATAAACCATGCAATTCCACACCTCAGTGGGTATGTGTAATCTAAAATATTTGTTGGGAGATATGTCTTATTGCTCTATAAAAATTTGCATTCATGGGGTTGCATGTCCCCGGTTTAAACACCACAATCATGGGGCCCTCTTGCTACCAAACATCCATGCATGCTGTTGGAATAACCACTGTGGTTCAATATATGCATGTGTTATGCTTGCTGTTCAACTGTTGTACCCTTGGTGTGTTGGGTTAATGGGAATATCATTGCATGCTGTTACAACTAATCTGGAATGCTGTTTCGCTTATGCTGCAATTAAACACACCTAATCACAGAATGTATGGGAAGGCCGGTCCCAGCGGACCCACCTGTCCCTCCTCAGCCGGCGAGTGCACCTGGCACCAGCAGGTCTGGTGCCCAGCCCGGACTCCCCTCCTCCATTGGTCCCGTGCCACCTTCGGGTTGAAGCACTGCAGGGGATGGGGCACACCCCCCCGTGCAAGTGTCGGCAGAGAAGGGCCACCTGTCACCCTTCGAAGGGTACAAGCTGTGGTGCATAGGGAGATCCAGCGTTCAGTCACTGATCCCCTACGCCAGCTTGAGGGGAGAGTGGCGCAGCTCACTGGTGAGCCTGCCCATCCTATGCATTCCCCAGCACAGCCACCCTCTGGGCTGTGAAGGTTCAGTGATGACTACCCATGGGTGTGGATCTCAGTTCCCTGTTACCATCTGTGGGCTCATGGGCTTGCGATTTCCAAACATCCTTCCCGTCAATTGTGTTCACCCACCCCATGTGTCATACACTGCCACTGTATGCATCTTGTCTGTCTTGTCTGTTTACCTTCCCAACCTACCTCCCCAGATGTACCTACTTCCTCTACTTCACTTCCCACTCTCACCTGAAAAAAAAAAAAAGGGCAATCTGTACCCACAAAAAAATTACACCTCATACATAGCTGCCCATTTCGCACACATGTCCATCGGACAAACATGTAAGCTGATAATTAGAATTGGCAGTATAACATACTTTGTTGTCCTCACCCCTCTCCCAGGGGTGGAAAGTTTCAAATTTCACTCCAAATTCATTGCATATGCACAGCTGTTGCTGTTAAAGAAATGGACAGCTATAGACTTTCCCTACACCCGTCCTGCACATTTATTATTTATTTATTTATTTTACATTTGTTAACCGGGATGGTCCGACTGGATACATGTCCTTTTTCAGCGGAGGCCCGGGGAGAAAAGCTCCATCAGAGTTACAATGATAATTAGGTACAGTAAATAGTAAATGAGATGAAAAATTAACAAAAACATAGGCTATTTACATACAAGTACAAGACTGCCTTACAATTTTCTGAATTACTTT
>NC_056731.1:745887847-746032847 GCF_019279795.1 Protopterus annectens
CTCAAAGCTGCTTCAAAAGGACCCGCCCCCTATTATAAATCGGTGCCAAAAAGACCGGGACGGAGGCCCATTTTGGATCTCAGCAAACTCAACCGTTCTGTCAAGAAGTCCAAGTTCCGGATGGTCACCTTACAATCCATTCTCCCGCTGCTGGAGGAAGGTGTTTGGATGTGCTCCATAGATCTCAAGGACGCCTATTATCACATTCTGATAGATCAGGCGTCCAGGAGACACTTGTGCTTCAGCCTGGGAGACAGTCATTTCCAGTTCCGTGCACTACCCTTTGGTCTCGCCACAGCCCCCAGGGTGTTCACCAAATGTTTGGAGGTGGTGACTGCTCACCTGAGAAGTCTAGGATTCCAGGTGTTTCCATACCTAGACGACTGGCTACTAACTGCCACCTCCAGGCATCTACTCTTACAAAACCTAGCAGCCACTATATCTCTAGGCAACTCCCTAGGAATCACCTTCAATTGGGCAAAGTCTGTGTTGCTGCCATCTCGGCGCATACGGTTTATCGGAGTAGAGATAGATTCAAAGCAAATGCGGGTCTATCTTCCTCCAGAGAGGATAGAAATATTACAGTCTCAAGTTTGAGCATTGCTCCTCAAACGCCAAGCCCCAGCCAGGATGGTCCTACAACTGTTAGGTTCCATGTCGGCCACCGTTCTCCTAGTTCCCTTGGCAAGATTGCATATGAGGATTCTCCAGTGGCTCCTGTCAGTCCAGTGGTCTTATCAGGATCTCCCTCTCAGTCACCTCATTCTGATCACGGAGACGTGCAAACAGGACCTCCGTTGGTGGCTTCTTTCTTCCAACCTGGATCAGGGGCGACCCTTCGTTCCACCACCTCCGGTGGCCACTTTGACTACGGATGCCTCCCAGACGGGGTGGGGGGGACATTACCTGGGCAGGTCAGTCCAAGGCAAGTGGCACTCCGACGAGAGTTTCCTCCACATCAACATACTGGAAATGAGGGCGGTGCTTCTATCGCTACAAGCACTACACAGTTACCTTCCCCAGGGCATGATTGCCATTCAGTCCGACAACATGTCAGTAGTCTGGTACCTGAACAAGCAGGGAGGGACCAGGTCCTACCCCCTTTGCAGAGAGGCCATGAAAGTATGGGATTGGGCGATTGAACCAAACGATTTCTGGTAGCAACACACATTCCGGGGAGATCCAATGTGATAGCCGACAGACTGAGCAGAGCTATTCTCTCCCCTCACGAGTGGTCTCTGAACGACAGAGTGGCAACTCAGGTTTTCAGAAGATGGGGAACTCCTTGTTGCGACCTCTTTGCTACTCCTCTCAATACAAAATGCCAGCAGTTCTTTTCTTTCACCCCAGTTCCGGGGGAGTTTCCCAAGGACGCCGTAGTCCAAGCTTGGCCCACCGGCCTGGTGTACACCTTTCCACCGGTTCCCCTTCTTCCCAGGGTGATCCAGAAGGCGATTCACTTGCAGAGCAAGATGATTTTAGTTGCGTCTGGTTGCCCTTGCTTCGTAAATATGCACTGGACGGTCCATGGTTCCTGGACCAGGTTCCAGACCTCTTGATCCACCAGTCAGGACAACTTCATCAGTCCCTTCACTCGTTGAGGTTAACAGCTTGGCTCCTCCTCTTCCGACCATAGTCAGGAACCATGTTTTGGACTCGGAAGTCATACATATCTTGTCCTCGACCCACAAGACTTCGACTAAAAAAATGTATAACAGCAAATGGAAGAGATTCGCTATTTGGGCCCAACTCCGGGGATTAGATCCCATTACTGCCCCGGTGTCAGAAGTTTTGAAGTTCTTAGCTTCTTTATTCAATCAAGGTTCTTCGGTCTCTACCATCAAGGTTCAATTGGCAGCTATTTCTAATTTTCATGAAAGTATAGACCCACCTTTGATGAGCAATAAGTTGTGTAAAGCCTTCAAGAAAGGTGCTGGGCTACTAAGACCTCAGATTTCTCATCCCGCTCCACCGTGGGATCTTAATTTCGTATTAGGTGCTTTGACCTCTTCCCCCTTCGAACCGGCAGCAACTTGTGACTTGAAATTTCTTTCTTGGAAGACTGCTTTTTTGGTGGCAATTACATCAGCCCAGAAGAGTTTCGGAACTTCAAGCCCTATGTGTCAAACCACCGTACCTGGTTTTTCACAAGGATAGAGTATCCCTCAGGCCTAATCCATCCTTTGTTCTAGTTTTTGTCTTCAGTCATTGGAACTTCCAGTTTTCTTCCCAAACTATTCAGACAGAGCGGAATACATCTTCCACTCATTGGATGTTCACAGGCAATTGCGTTTCTATTTAGGACACACCAAACACGGAAAACAGATCAGTTGTTTGTGTCCTTTTTGGACAATAAATTGGGCAAAGCCGTCACGAAGGTCACTGTTGCCAAGTGGATCAGGGACTGTATCAGTCATACTTCCTTTCTAATAAAGAGCTTACAACCCCAGTGAAAGCTCATTCTGCAAGGGCTATGGCTACTTCGACAGCCTTTCATTCTAAGCTTGCCATTAGTGACATTTGTGCTGCGGCTACCTGGTCCTCTCCTCACACATTTATTTCTCATTACAAATTGGACATGGCATCTCGGGGGCGAGCTTCCTTCGGTTCCAAAGTTCTCAGGAGTGTTTTCCACTGAGCCACCCAGGAATCAGGTGCTAGGGACGCTGTCCCATCAGTACAGAATGTAGGTGAGATAGGATCACATAACATCTTTTAGTTACGTACTTACCATAACTTTAGATGTTTGGGATCCATCTCGCCTACATTCGTAATAACCCACCCTCCTTCCCCCTGCCTTGGAGATCAGAAGAGACCAGACGGTTCAAGTTTAGCCGTTTCATCTTGAAACACCTGGCAATATTATATCAACAGTCTATGTGTGTGTGCATGTGTGCGGACAAACAAGATCTGGGGAAGCTGTGGTTGTGCATCCTGGGATGTAGAATAGCTCAGCCAATAAGAGACTTCGCTCTATAGTATAGCGTGCCGAGTCGGAGCCGAGGATCAGCTCCGAACCCATCAGTACAGAATGTAGGCGAGATGGATCCCAAACATCTAAAGTTATGGTAAGTACATAACTAAAAGTTTCTAACTGTCAACCTGGAACTACCGGCTCCAACTCTGGCCTTGGGTATTTCCATAAACCACCAAAAATCAATTCTTCAAACACAAACCATTGAATTCATTGGACGTCACCAGTAAAGACTAAATCATTAGCATCTCTTTCAGACAGGGATCAAATTTTAAGCAGAGCCATCTAAACCCTCTCTTCCACCTCTTCTACACATGCGCTTATCCTCACAGCCTTGTGATTAATGGCTTTGTCTATTCCAATGGTGTAGTTTCTCACATCAGAATTCTGCAGTGGCTTATGAAGGCACAGTGGTCTCCAGTCGTCATAACCAATCTTTGTATGCTGTAGTTAGATTTGTGTTTAAAGCTATTGACCAAATTCATTTTAATTTGAGAGGTGGTCCTATCAATTTAATTCTGGAGGAGCATGAACTTGTATGGCAAATCCGTTTGAACACATTTGCCCATCCAGGCTTAAATGATTCATGTAATATTGCTTGCCTGCTTAAGCTTAGGAGTTTAGTACGCTAGTTATTTATTGTTGGGATTATTCAGTATTTAGAGTTTTGTTTATATTATCAGTGTAGTATTTTTATGTTGATATAACACTATTTTATATGATATGTATAAATTATTTTAATGAAAATTATGATTTTTCATAGTTTCTTGTTTAGTAAGGCGTAATGTCTTTTTAAATGTATTGCAGCTAGGAGGTGTGGTTAATCATGTGACTTGTATTCACCATTTTAACAGTACCTCCTAATGTGTATTGTTATATTGTTATATGAAGAAGTTGCTTTATTGGGGCAACGAAAAGCGCTTTAAATAAATCAATTCTTTTCAACTTTTGTTCGTGGTTTGCTGTTTTGCTTTTCTGCTGACAAGTGGTTTTATTTATGTAGTTAGATTTGTGCCTGAATTCCTCTGGCGTACATCCTGGAAGGCAAGTTGTCTTACAACTCTTGGCAGTGGTGGAGACCATGGATGCCCCATTCTTGTGTTTAGGGAACATTATAAGTGGACGATGGTCCTGAACGGGCCAGTCTTCACATCAGTATCTTGGAGATGCAGGCAGTCCTAATGTTGCAGATACTTCAGGACTACTTTCCTCCAGTAGAGATTTTTTACTAAACTGATAGTGTGACAATTGTTTGCAACATCCGCAAACAAATTTAAAAGTGTGTCTGAATAGCTTTAAGCTAATCAAACCAGCAGGTCAAGCTCCAAGCTTAACATGGATTTTTTGAGGTTTTTTTATTTTTCAAAATGCTGCAAAAGATTCTCCTGTACAATCAAAAGCAACTCTTGGTTGTTCTTTAAATGAGATTCTCCTTTATTGTGTGATCTTTTTCAGAAAATAGAGTAGCCAGTCGGGAAGAAACCTTTTTCAGGTTCTCCTCCAACATGGTCTCAGCAAGAGAGTTGGTTAAATCTTTAATCAGTTTTGTTTCTGCAGTCAGGTGAAGTGCATCAAATAGTTTTTTTCAATGCCCTAGACTCCATGTTTGGTGGATGGACAGTGGAGCTGCCTGTGTATTACACTTTATTGCTCGTTTTCCTCTGCTGCCCTTTCTAAAGCTAGAAATTGTTGTTTGCCTGTCTTTTAATTGCTGCTTTCCTTACTGAGTTATTAGCATAGCCTAGATAGCTTACATCGAGTCCCCCCTGCACCTTGTGACAGAAGTGTATGGTAGGGACTCTTGAGTTGGAGTTTTCTGGGAGTAGGGTCTGTGTGGGCTTCTCCAGTTGGTTGCTTTCCTTGCATTTTTTTACCTAAATCTTGTTTCGCAGGCTTGTGCGACATGCACCAACATATGTAACATGCAAAACTGGTGACTGTTGGCAGTTATAGTAGCAAAGCTTTTACTCACCAAATTTTCCCTGAACTGTGGTCTGTAATTAGATGAGATTTTTGTGGTTGTGGTTTTGTTCAGATTACTGAGAAGCACAGCCTCTGAGCTACCCACACTAGTTCTATACATCAGCGCTAGAAGTCCTCTCCCACACATCTTCCCAACTGGTCATTTCTGATCAATCCCTGTTACTGACTCCACCTTTTACCTAGAAGTATGGAAGGGCACTTTCCCACATGTTCACCTGCTAATCTGGTTGACTTGGGCATTCTGAGGCAGTGTAGCAGTTGCCTCATGTACACTGACAACCCACTTCTTTTAAGTCATTCCACTTCAACGTACGAGAGGTGCTTCTATATAAAAAACTTAAAATCAAAGCTCCCACACTCACTAGTCAGCATGTCTGACACCAAGCAGGTAGTCACAACTCACATCTCACCATCTTCACCAACCACTCAGGCAACACATAATCCTATGTATGCAGAGCCCTCACTAAAAGTTCTACCCAAAGCACAGAGGCCTCCCAATTACAAGCACACTACACATACTACACTTGCAGATAAGCACAGTACACAGAAAAGCACACACACCTGTCTCACCAGATGAGGCACTAAGGCGTAACACACAACCAAATGTCCTAGTCATAGCGGAGTCTGTTGTGAGACACAGATGTGCCACTCACTAGGTTGGAAAAGGAGAAGGTCACTGTTTGTTTGGTGCTGGGATCTGTATCATTACACACACACTCAAGTCTCTCAGCAGCAAGTACTGTTATGACTCTGTCATAGTCCACATTGGTGTGAATGACTTGAGACATGTCTCTCTAGACTACATGAAGAAACATCACTGAGCTCTCTGTCCCAGGCAGGTATGTTCTTAGCTTTACGCAGCATACTACCATCACCTAGGTTGATGCCATAATACAAACAAAATATGATTGACTTCAACATTTGTCGTAGCTGCTAGTGTTCCAGTTCAGTCAACCTGGGATGATATGTTCGGTAGACCTCGATGCTTTGCCAGAGACTGTTTTCACCTGTCATCTCTTAGATTTCAGTTACTAGCCAAGGCTCTTATCTCCCCCTTAGTGCCTTTTTAGACAATGTCACAAGAACAAAATTCCCAATTTAAATTTCTCATCAAAAACTAACATAAGGGTTGTGTTGCTAAATGCTAGGTGGCTAAACTTAACTGCACCCACTGGAAGCTGCCCTCACCTTGGATGATGCTGACATCTGTGCAGTTACAGAAACCTGGTTCAAGGCTGCGGAAAGCACTCCAGCCGTACCAGGCTACAACACCTTCCACTCATTTAGGCCGTCATATGAGAGCTGTAAATCTAAAGGAGGAGGAGTATTAATATTTATCAAAGACAAATACACCTCCAGATTGGTTAGACTGAATGAGGCCCTTGAACTACTCCAAGTACAGCTTACCATAGGCAAGACCCCTCTCCAAGTTATTGCCAGTTACAGGTCCCACTCCATGAATCAAGACATCCACAATGCCTACCTGTACCTACTGGAATCACTCAATACACCACCCACCATCCTGTTTTGGAGGGGTTTCAGTGACCCTTCAATAAACTGGGCAAACTATACCTGTACCAATACATTTGCCCAGAGATTGATGAACTGTGTAAACTTAAATGCCCTGGCTCAGTTAGTTATCACACCCACAAGGGGTGCAAACATCCTGGACCTGGTGCTTATAACATGGGTGATCATTGCACCACCCCAAGGGTACAGTCCTCCCTGCTGAGATCTGATCACAGGTCAGTCACACTGGAAGTAACAATAGTGTCTGACCAACCCCCATGCTGAAACTAGACAAAAAAAATCTCCAAAGCTAACTACAATCTTCTACGGGATGACATTTCTAGTTTCATAGCTCCTGCCTCTACTGATTACAAGGGTATCTATGCCAGGATTTACCCTAAAGCCTTATACAAGCATCTGCACAGTTGCATCGACTCAGTTGTACCCGACAGAATCAAAGATCCTCATGAAAGAACAAACCTGCCAGATGAACATCCACCATAAACAGGCTGTAAAATAGGAGAAAGAAACTGTTATCTAAAAGCAGTAAGGGCTGGTCTCCTAACTCAAAAGGCACACTGCTTGGTTTAAATAAACAAAACGCATTGTAAAGAAATGTAAAGCAGATTACGAATCCAAATTGGCCACCCTAACTAAGGATAACAACAAGGCATTCTTTGTCTACATCTGCAGCTTCAAAGGAAAATCACAGATTTGTGCTGAACTTGTAAATGGCGCAACGTACGCTGAACCTGAAAATATTGCAAACCTGCTGGAGAATAGTTGTTGTGAAAACTTCTCCCCTTCATATTCGACAGTACATCCCTCCTTCATGCTCTCCTGTAATCTGAAATGATCAGGTCCTTGATGCTCTTTCCAAGGCAAAGAACTCTGCCTCTGTGGGAACAGACAGTGTTCCTGCCTGCGTTCTAAACTGTTGAAAGCAGGAGCAAGCTGAACCCCTGGGTACCCTCTTCAACCATAGCTTTAGCACTGGGTGTATGTCCCTGCAAATTGGAAAACTGTTAGTTATCCCCCTACATGAAGAAATACTCTATCTGTTCAAAGAAAGTAAATGCAAGTGCTGTAGAGAGATGGATTGGCAGAATGGTATGCTTAAGTTGCACTGTACTGTGGTGGTCCATACCAAATTTGCAGGCATAGTTTTTCACACTACCAAAGGACAGCAAGAGTGCTGCAAATTTAACCCTGCCCCCTTTTTTAACAGCCTTGCAACATTCACAAATTGATTACTAGATCATTATCCTGTAATAGTGTCTAATGGCTCTGAGAGCTATGCAGTATGCTTGTGTATGGTTCTTGATTTATAATGGTTTCCTTAATGTATGCATTCTTATACATGCTAATGCTCAACTTGTTCAGTGTCACACCTTGGCTATGAAATGCATGAAATTTGTCAAATGCTTTAATAACAGTATTGTTTTTTTTTTCTTTTGTGTATTCCTAAACGCATTTCTTATTATTGTCTGACATTGTGGCTAGGTTGTGAATGAAAAGGGTCCCTGAACCAAGTCACTTACTGGTCAGCAAAGTACGAATAAAAATGTAAGCATACTGGTAAATTAATTGAAGGGCAACTTATTCCAAGTGCACATTCCTAGTTGGCTTGATGTTCTTCGTGTTTCACTTTTGCAGACATTACATTTCGGTAATCTGCTGGCAGGTTGCCCTCAGTCAGCCTGATTAACAAAATCTTGGGTCCTGCGTCAGTTGCTGTCCCTTCTTCCATGACATCAGGTCGTCAGGGGTATAAAACATGCAGCCGACGCCATTACATCAGTCTTTCTTGCCGCGCGGTGCCCGAAGCAGTTCGCAAGTGCCGGTCGGCTGACTCCTGAAATTTTTGTTTTCGAGTTTCAGAACCAAAGTCTTCAACTAAAAGCTAGGTACCCCGTTGGGGAAACTTTTTCTTGCTCCTTATCGATGTCAGTAAAAGTTAATTGCATTACTTGTGGGAAGCAAATACCTCATAAGGATTTTCATTTGTACTGTATTCCTTGCCTAGGCCCTGACCACAGTATACCTTGCTGTCGGTTTTGTGCTAAATTTAATCAACACACTATTAAACGTTGGTATATTTTTTCTTCTAAATATTTTGGCTCACGATTTAATTATCCAGAAATGTCACCGGTTAACAATCCGACTACCAGAATACCTAAAAAACTCAAAGAAAAAGACACACCAGTTCGCCGGTACGCAGTGAGGTGCTTTCGCAGCCCCTGATACCCGCTACTTCTGATTTGCAGACCTCTACTGAGACCCATTTGGAGTCCAGTATGCAGCGAGATGCTTCAATTATGGAACCCACGGATGTCTCTACTTTAGATGGGTCTGGAGCCGCCGTGCAGGCACCAGCTTCTGAGGGTGTTTTCAGGCCTACAGATTTTTATATTAGACTGACGCCATCTTCAAAACTAAGGCCAAAATCTAAGTCTATGTCTAAAAAACTGACGCCTGGGCCACATGTGCAGGCCCCTATGCCTAAAAAACAAATGATCAAAATGACTGAAGATTTGATTACTCTGATCAGGGGTAGCCAACCCCCCCCCCCTTCTAAGAGGCCTAGGCAAGACATTTATGAATCTTCTGAACAGGATTCTATTTCTTCTGACTCTTCTAATGAACATCATTTGTCTATACCTACTTATGAGGACTCTGATGCAGAAGATTCCATTCCTTCTGCTTCTCCCCCTGAGGATTTTTTCTTTTGGGGAAACTTTACATACCTTAAGGGAACATTTCCACTGAGAAAGTCAGGATTTCTCTGAATCTAAAAAGAGACTTAGGGATTTTCTTCTTCTTCCTCAGCACAGGCCTTTGGCTGTACCTTCTGTTCTAGACACTGTTGATGTTTTTCCAGAATCTAGTATGTTTCGTGATTGTCTGCCTCCAGCTCCTTGTAAGCCAGACAGATACTACAGGGTTCCTGACTCCCACAAATTCCTTTTCAAAAATCCTATTGCAGATCCTGAAACCATTTCTCAGGGTCCCAAGGGCATTAAGGCCTCTACTGCTAAAAATCCTACCCCTTCTGATAGAGATTCCAGGGCGCTGGATAGATGGGGTAAGAAGGTTTACACTTCTGCAACCTTGGCAATCAGTGGCTTTAAACTGTCCATTTCATATGCTTAAATATCAACAGCATATCTTGGGACTGCTTAAACAGAAAATTATGTTAATTTCTGACTGTGTGGAAAATAGATTTACAGGATTTATTGCATTCAGCTGAACAAGTTGTAAAACATACTTTGCAATGTGGTTTTGGTTCTTTAAAGGCCTCTTGCAGGACTGTTGTAACTAGGTCTGTGCTAAGAAGGCATGCTTGGCTCAAAGAGCAAACTCTGCCTGATCATGTTAAAGCAAAATTGCTGGATGCTCCTTTACAACAGGACTGTCTCTTTGGTGATGAGGCTGAAGACGTTTTAAAAAAGATGGAAGATGAAGCTAAATCTATGCAAAAACTAAATCTATGCAAACTGTGAAAGATTTCTTACAATTGCAACCTCCAAGATTTAGTAGGCACTGGCCTACTAAGAACTGGTCCTTTCCACTTCCTTCGAGAGCCACTCAAGTCAAACCTAGACATTCCAAAGGCTCCAGGTTTCAGTCACAAGGGACTTTTATACCAAAACAATGGGGTGCCTCCACCTCCAAATCTGGAAACAAGAAGGCACCTCCCTATGGTAAACGGTCTCAATGACTTCCCTCTACACTTACCAAGCACTTACCTTTTAGCCGCCCCTTTGGGGGGAAAGCTGGCTCTTCATGCAAGAAACTGGCAACTTATAACCCAGGACAAATGGGTTTTAAATATAGTATCCCAGGGATACAGATTTCATTCCACACGTTGCCAATCCCAAACGGATGGCCAAAACTGCCCCCCAAATCAGTGGGCAGAGACCCAGAAACAGGTACTGTCCCTCATGAACATGGGGGCTATTCAACCAGTACCAGAAGAGGAAAAGGAACAAGGTTTCTATTCAAGACTTTTCCTGGTACCCAGAAAAGACAAATCATGGTGTCCAGTTCTGGACTTAACTACTCTAAACACATTTCTGGACATTCCAAAATTCAAAATGCTAACTCTTCAACAGTTACTTCTATGCTAGGCAAAGATTCCTGGTTGGTAACTCTAGACTTAAGAGGCTTACCTGCATATCTATATCAGGGAAGCTTGCAGAAGATACCCCCGCTTCAGAGCAGGCTACTTGCATTACCAGTTCTCTGCACTGCCCTTTGACTTATCTACTGTGCCCAGGGTCTTCACAAAGTGCCTGGCTACAGTAATTGCATTTTGCGGGCAAAGAAATATTCAAATATATCCATACCTGGACGATTGTCTATTTCAGGCAGAAAACAAGGTCATTTTTCTAAAACATCTGGCATTTGTAAAAAGGGTTCTAACTTGTCTAGGGTACACCATAAACGAAAAGAAATCGCAACTGGTATCCTTTCAAAAAAAATTACATTCCTGGTTGCAAGCTTGAATACAACTGCCCAGATGGCTTACCTTATGCCAGAAAAGCAAATTCATTTGGTAACTTACTTCAAACAGGTGGCCACAAAAACCCTGCTATTTGCAAGACAAATTCTGCAAGCCTTGGGTTCATGGCCTCCTGCATTCTTCAAATTCCATATGCAAGACTGCATATGAGGAAACTTCAGTGGTACTTAAAAAGTTTATGGAGTCAACATTGTCACAGCCTGGAAAGAATGATTCCTATCATACCTTGCCTGAAACTACAGTTCCTATGGTGGGCAGGGGCCTGCCACCAAAACAAGCGACTGCCATTCACTTCACCCACTGCCGCCCAAACCGTAATTACAGACTCATCAGACTATGCTTGGGGGGCTCATCTGGCAGGGAAGTGCATTCAGGGCAAATGGAGCCCAAATCAAATGCACCTTCATATCATTCAGAAAGAGATGCTAGCTGTACAGAATGCACTGACAGCCTTCAAGGACTACCTTCATCCAGTACAATTAATGATAGACAGACAACACCACAGTTATGTGATACATAAACAAGCAGGGGGGTACACACTCCTACCCCCTTTGCAGACTAGCCATGGCATTGTGGAACACTGCCTTGACCTACCAAATACAACTACAAGCTCAATTCCTGCCAGGAAAGCTGAGTACTCTGGCAGACGAACTAAGCAGAAATCTCATGGACCCACACAAATGGAAACTGGAACCATGGATTTTCAGCATGTTGACACGCAAATGGGGGAGTCCAGACATAGTTCTTTTTGTCTCACCCCAGAACTATCAGTTGGACAAATTCTGCACAAGAACTCATCACAAAAAAGCTTGGAAAGTGGATGCTCTGTCATTCAGCTGGAAGAACCTGTAAGTCTGTGCTTTTCCTCCTCTGCCTTTGCTCACCAAAGTTCTACTAAAAGTCAAACAGGACAAACCAAAAATGATTCTGATTGCTCCAGACTGGCCTTGCCAACATGATACTCACTCCTGCGCAATGTCGCACCTTCCACCGTGGCACCTGCCTCAGACACCTTACCTATTGTCTTAGCAGAACAACCAAATTCTGCACACTCTGCTCCAAACTTTGAATCTTGCAGCGTGGCTAATCACCTAAATTAACCCTTAGCATCCCTCAGCAAATCTGTGATGGATGTCATTTCGGAGGTGAGAAGGCCTAGTACTAGAAAAACTTGTCCAGAAACCCTGTAACAAAACGCAAAGTCCAACCAGCACGCAATCAGCCCAAGAAATCCACAGCTTGTCTAGGGATAAAAACGATTTATTAAAAATCAACAAGAATAATCCAAAACCAAGGGGTTAAGTGCTTTCATCTCATAATCCAGACTTCCTCAGAACCCCGAACAGTTGTAACAAAACCATTTAAAAACCTTTTTTGGTGCCAAAAACCAAGTTTTCATTTAAAGATACAACCTCCAAAATCTCAATCATCAAATATTAAATAAAGAAAATAAAACAAGAATAGTCATATTCCACTCACTCAAAAAGCACACTATGTAAATGTGTGTGTATATATACAAATGTAAATAATGTAAATAATATAAATCTAATGTTACATATATAAACCCGATACCAAAATATTGTGATATACTAAAAAATAGATTAGTTAATTCATTAATACAACTGTGAAGTTGAGTCAACTTCCTTCAAGCCAAAATCAAAAAAGGCTTGATACTAATAAAATCATTAATTCCGGGAAATCGTGTAGCGTCCGTTAAAATTTGCCATTTAGCTTCTTTCATGGCAAGCAAGGTTTTCCAGTTTCCCCCGAAAGGGGAAACATACACGGTGTCAATGATGGAAAATTTAAACCTATGTGTAACACCATAGGAAGAAATGTGCCTATAAAGTGCATTCTTGGAATCCTTCTTTTTGATCTTGAAGATGTTCATAAATACGTTTTCTAAAATGCCTGTCAGTTTTTCCCTATATAATATATTGGTCAGGCCAAACATGTTGCAATGTAAACTACATTCATGGTATTAGAAAACATATTTATGGTAAAACTATCCCCCCAGGGGATCAGATCTCATTCCACCAGGGCTGCATCTACTTCTACAGCCTTTCTCAGAGGTGTTCCTACCAGAGACATTCTAGAAGCTGCTACCTGGAGCTCAGTTCATACGTTCACCAAACATTACCTTTTACCTTTCTTCTCTAAATCCAGAGCTGGCTTTGCCAGTGCTATCCTGCAGGGCCTTATAGCTGGTCCTAATGCTGTATAAATCCATCCTCGCAACCATAGCTTTGGGAGTCTACCCAAATGTAATGACTGCAACAGTGAAACATGAAGAACATGGTACACTTGTGTACACTTAACATAAATGTACATGTTAGAAGTATTCACTGTTGCAGTCCTAGTTACCCTCCCTCCAGCCCCCTGTTTTTCTCTATCATATATATATATATATGTATACATATATATATATATATATATATATATATATATATATATATATATATATATATATATGTATACATACATATATATATATATATATATATATATATATATATATATATATATATATATATATATACATATATGATGATTTTGCTCCCCATTTGGGGGGGCACCTGACATCTGGGGCAAGAAAAACTGATGTAATGGTGCCGGTAACCCTGACGTCATGGAAGAATGGACAGCAACTGACGTAGGACCCAAGACTTTGTTAATCAGGCCGACTGAGGGCAACCTGCCAGCAGATTACCTAAATGTGATGACTGCAACAGTGAATGCACTCCCAATATCTACATTTATTGTAAGTGTACACAACTGTACTTTCTATAGTAGGATGCTTGGCTTCCTGGTGACGCACAAGTTAAATATGGCTTGGCGAGAAGCATAGCTTAAGTGATAAAAACAGACCAATGAACATAGTAATCTTTTTATCTTGTATGAATCAAGCTACCAGTTTAAACATCTGCAGTAGAAGAATGTGCATTTGCATTTTGCGTATTGCATATGCTCTCTCTCATATATTCATGCCCATATGTAGTACGTGTACTATGGGGAGGGTAGCATTATGGCATCCCTCTGTGTACATGTTTGTTTGATTTTTAACTTTAGTCCTGAGTCAGCCTAATCTATAGAGAAAATCCTAAAGAGCGAGTTCCACAGTATGTGGGCATAGTTCCAAACCTTTACTTCAACTGTAACTTTCGTATTTTTTATACTTTCTCCCTAGAGCTTACCATTAGATGCCACCAGTTGTTTTTTTTACCCGCTGGGTCTACATGACTCATCTTAGCCTATACCTGCCCCATGTCCTGGTTCAGTGATCAGACTGAAGTCTGATGCAGCATCACACTGCTGCAAAGGAGTGTTTTTTTCCTATTCTGTACCCTGTGTTTGTCCAGTACTACTCAAAGGATGTGTGCAGTGGGTGTCTGCACTGAACTTCACTCCCACAAGGGCAAGCATCAGCAGGATGTCCTACCCACCCTCGGGTAGCACCTCTTGGTTGTTTAACTTTTCTTCTCTAGGGTAATAAAACTGTAATATTGTGCTTCAAGCACATGCATTTCCACCCCAAGGACTGGCATACCCATCTTCCTTTGCCAGCACCTCAGACTCTAGAGCTGTTAATCTATTTCTGGTTACCTGGGCCATATTCACGACTTTACCTCTGTATACCACAGTACTGTCACCTTCTCTTTTCATTTTTTTTTTTTTTTTTCAAACCCATTTCTTTGTCCTGTGACATCTGATTTGAGATCTTAAATCTACTG
Organism: Protopterus annectens; assembly: GCF_019279795.1. Lineage (NCBI taxonomy): Eukaryota > Metazoa > Chordata > Ceratodontiformes > Protopteridae > Protopterus > Protopterus annectens. The sequence continues at coordinate 745,902,570 of NC_056731.1, forward strand.
AGTAAGGTGTCAAAATCCTAGAGTGCAGTAGTTAGTATATGTAACAGTAAGATAAAGAATAACATAGGTTCATATGATCACACAGAGGATATGCAGTATTTATTCCCTCACACAGGATGGGTTTGCTAATTTTATTGTGGTAAGATATAAATACTCAGACCTTTCACCTCTGAAAAATGAGTGGAATTTACTTTTTCACATTGGGCGACCTACATCCGTGCCCTTGTAACCTCTTCACCTCCTCCACAAATTTCATAAACCTACCTTCCATGACTATAAGATCATAAATACTCTTATGGATCCCGTATTGCCAGCTGCTCTCTGCTTTCCCAAGCTTAGCACATCTGTGAAGGTTGCTGCATTTGATTTGTACAAAAGCTATACAGTCACAGAAAGAAAGTACTGCTTTTAGTTGCTTTTACTCTTCCTTACTCTCTCTCTCTGAGAGTTGCTGATTCTTTCTTGTCTCAGCATCATCCCCTGTCTGCTCTACAACCTGCACTGTTTTAATCAGTTAATTAGTATATGATATAAAACTGTACTTAAAAGCTTTGTTAAAGAAATCCTAAAGCTTCAATGTACTGTCATCATGGAATAAAAAAACATGCAAAAATGTGCGTTTAAGTAAGAAAAATCAATACCACTCAAAACTTCTCAACAGTCAGTGCTTTCAGGTCCCAAGCTTTAAACTGCTAAACTGATTCCTTGTGCCAGAGTAAAAAAAAAAAAAATCCTCTGGTAAAATCTGTTCAGCAAACGGCATTTAAAACAATGTATGTCATCAGAATCGCATTTATTGGCCAAGTATACACTCATACAAGGAATTTGACTCTGGTTTCAGTGACTCTCCAAGTATGAATTGCATAAACATACATACAACTGTTAAGAACAAGACAAACAACATACATGCAACTGTAAGAATAAGACAAAAAAGTAAATATGCATACAAGGTGCAAAGTACAACTTGATACAAGAAATACTGAAACTCTGAAAGAAATGGGTATTAAAAATATGCAAACAATACTGCAGAATCCTTGGAGGCTTGGATCTCTCAAAATTGTTCAGCTACAGGATTACCAATTTTCTTTAACTTAATATAGGTTCATAGGTAAATACTAGGTTCCGTCTGAAGACGTTCACAGGCCTCGCCAATAACCAGAAGTGAGAATCAAACCTTGTTCTTTGTGAGGTCAGGATCTTAACTGTTATGCCAAGCGATGCCCCCATTATGCCAAAAATGTCCTGCATTCTACAGTAAAAAATTTCTAGATGTTTTATCAATGCAGTATAAATTATAGCCCCGTCATATAATTGGTATATTTTGTACAGTTAGTGGTTTAAATAAAACCTTCCTCAATAGAAAGAGTTTTATTAATCATATGCAGTAGTGACACATACCTACAAATGCTACAGTTATAATAGGAGAACATGCCCACCTCTAAGTGGGGAGGGGGGGCATTCCATGCATTTTGCCTTTTTATTGGTCCTTTCTTAGTGACTGTAACGCATGGGCACCCAAATTACCACTTGAATACGAAATTCTAGGCCTAGTCTTAAGATTCTTTACCAAAATTGCCTTTTCAAAAAATTCCCCAAAATTAAATTGGCTAATACTTTACTAAAATTAGTAAATTCTGCAACAAAATAAAAATCCCTTTTCTTATTATGGTTACCAGATTTCAATTTACCAGTGTTATTCATACATTACTATTTAATAAAACTTCTGTAGTTGTAATACAGTTTTTCAGCACTGGGAATATTGTAATGTGTGAAACAAACTGTCCCCTTTTAAAATTCAGCCAGCTACTACAAACTCTTCTTGCACAGGTCAATTAACCATATGGTAAAGCATTGATCATATGTTCTAAGTAGTAACTAGTGCTTCAAAACATTTTAAAGGGGAAGTATTTTTCTGATATAACTTATGGCCCACATGGTTACCTTCCATAAAAAGGCATAAATCCAAAAAAAACAGTATATTGATTTGAGCAATAGTATGTACATTTCAGACCAAAATTACTATACAACTCCCCCACAAAATCTCCAAATTCATTCTTGTCAGCACTTCACATAAACAGAAAATCAGTATAACAAAAATAATGTAAAACATTTTGTGTATAAAAATTAGATTGGTATGTAATAAAGCTGTTATCAAAAGAAGCCGTAAGTTGGCATATGCAGGCACAAAATATGTACCCATGGCTGTACCTTCTTTTGAAAATAAATTTTGTCAGATACAAAAATATTTAAATTCCACCAACTTAATATATCCAGAAGCAATGTAATGTAGCATAAAGCAAACCTACCATAAACGTGTTTAGCAGGGTTGTAATAACTAGTAAAATCTACAGTTCCAATGTAAATGCTTTTCCCATTGTTTTCAAATATATTTTAGACACTACACAAAAATTCCTTCCTATCCTTTATTACCAACTTATAGACTTCTTCAAATAAAGTTCTTACAAGGACAAAAGCACTTATCCCAGTAAGACCAGTAAAAGGAATGATCTGGAGTCGGTCCCTCTTTTTTTCTTTATTTTTTAAGCAGGAGGATTTAGAACTAGATTTTTTTAAGAAATAAAATTATTTAGATGATGGGATTGTTTTAAATACTCTCGACAGTTCTGTATTGGAATTTTGGTTCATCTTGATGCATGCTCCCTGTATACAAACCGGTTGGATTCGAATTACTGGACCTTCACCTGTGGGTGACCTTTGACTGATTGTCAAGTCACTGAAGGAAGATAATAAAGCTACATGTTGAAAAATTGTATATAAGCTTACCAACTTTCTCCTGAAATGCACTGTCTACCAAGCAACTTAAGAACACTCCTGTGAATTTTTGGTAAGCAGTATAAAGTTGTTATTCTTGAATTTCATACTTACAAACTCTTATTGGTCAACAAGAGGTCAGACTTGATACCATTCTCAATTATATCGCTAAAAAGACCCAAAGCTTTCTTGTATACTTGTTCAGATATGACTGTATAAATATTCTCATCATTAAGATGTGCCGTACAAATTTCATACTAACATTGACTCATTAAAAATTGCCGATAACATTACATTAACATTGATCAGCAGTTTAAGAATGAGTATTTAAATTTCTGTAAAACCTACTTAACTTGTATTAAATTATATTGTATAAAGGAATGTTTGCGATACATTTCATGCTCCCCTTTAACATAGAGCAATAATGTATCTGCCATTTATTACTAAATGGTAGAAAAGTTACTTTTCATCTTGGGTACAGAGTCAGTAAAATTTAACAGAATTCCATCGTTAAAAGTGCACATGACAAAAATTCGTTATCCTGATCCAAGGTATTATCAAAGCAAACATTCATGTTGTTACAGAATTTCTTATCCTTACTAAACCGTTTAGAAATGTAATTTCTTATATAACATAAAGCATTCAATTTCTAAATTATATAAATAAGCTAGACTAGTTGGTACAATCTTTAAACCTTTAGAAAGTCTAGTAATCACATGAATCACTGATGTTACCTCATGATGTATTCACCTGTGGGACTTGAAAGTCAGCATATCCAGTACTGTCCTTCCATAAATACGTTGGGGGAAAAACATAACATCCACATCTTGATTAAAACTTACTCTTTTCACTTTCATTTTGTTTACTTCAGCATAGATTGATAAAGAAACGGGAATTGTAGCTCTCCATTCAGTGTTTCTTCTGCTGGTGGTTATATCCAGTACCACTAAAGCAGCTTTCTTTTTTCTTGCTCCTCAGAGTTCAGTACTATTCTTAGTCAAGTTCTCCTTTTTGTCTTTTTCAGACATTGGGCACATTTCCCCACAGCAGTTAGCATGTAGAAATCTTCAGTACTTTCTTGCTGCCTTGAGAGGTAGCTGCTCTCAGGCTTTAAAGGAGTAGCAGACTGCTTCAAGCTTCATTTCTGGTAGACAAGTCCCAATTTCACACACAATTGATTGCCCAATAAAATATTGATACATTTTTTACTAAAAACAGTAGCTGTTTTCAGCTAAGGGCTTGGAGGGGGGGGGGGGGGGTTGTGGTAAATGTTTTAAAGTAATTGAGTAAATTTAAGGATCAGTAAGTTTGACAGGACAGAAACATTGTGGATGTTTTTAGTGCTTGTTTACCGAGTTTTTCTATCTGGGTGCATTGGGAAGTAGTTTCGTATTTCTGGCACGATTTCCTGTGTTCTGCTTATGCCCTTACAGAAAAGGAGACAGTCCGTCTGTGTCTGCCTGCCGGTCTGTCTGTGTACTTGTCAGAAAACTTAAGCTCTGCTGGAAGTTATCAGCATTCAAACCTCTTCCTCAGTTGCAGCATGGATACTTACTGTGGTCATGCTGGCTCATCTCATGCTGCACCTGTAAAGAAGAAATAACTCTGAGCCTTTGGCACCACCATAGGCTTAGGCGGTGTCTCAGCTTTTAGTGAGTGAACCTTTAGTGGCCACCTATTGTACCTCTGACCTCTTAATTGCTTCTCTGGTTTTGTGTGGTGTAGTTTTTTTCTGCCCCCATGGACCAGGGGATGCTATGTCCTGTTTAGCTGTTCCAATGTCTTAATTTGGGCATGGGAGAACCATCTTCTCTGGGTGTGGAAGATTCTCTGAGAGGTGCTTTTCTGGGTAAGTGGGGAAAAAATAAGTCTTCTTTCGGGGTGTTAACTGCAAAGAAAAAAAAATGTAGACATTAAGCTGAAGATATGCTGTCTGTTCATAAAGATGATTTTTTTTTCCTTAGCCAGGTATTAGTGCAGGCTGTTAGTCTTGTTGCTCAGAAGTCCTTACCAGAGGGCAATCTTAGTAAAGGAATTCTAAGGAAAATTTGTCAGAGGATTCAGACATAGACAAGAGAGAGCTTCTCCTGCAGATTTCTAAGCCTAAATATCTGATCCTGAGGAAACTGTCCTCTTCACCTCCCTTGGAGGAATTTTCAACAGATTATTTCCAGGGTGCATGAGGAGCGTTTTGTAGAACAATTGGTTGTTCCCCTTGAACTGAGGAGATACGTTACAGGTGGATATTCCTTTCTACTCCCATTTCTCCAGTATTGCCAGCTTTGGAGGATGTGTTTAATGATGCCTGTGGAATACTCTTCTTGTCCTTCAGTCCCCAAAAAGTCTGGTAAACTTTAAAAAGTAACTTAAACTAACACATTTGTGTTTTCTCATTTTAAATACTGTTGATCAGTACAAACTCTTCACCCTTGGAAGATATTGCACAGATTTGGTAAGAGAATTTTCTATTTCACTTTACAGCATTCTAAACTAACCAGCCACATATGTGGATGTTTATTTTGAATTGTGCAGACAGTTTAAAATACTCTGACACACTTCTTCAGAAGGTAGCTTTTTACTGAATCCTATTTCTGAAATCTTTCCCAAGTATCTAAACATTAGGGTTACCACCTGTCCACCTCCTGAGAGGGTCAGTCCCACTTTGGACAGTTGTGTCCTGTGAAAAAAATGGCAAATGTCCTGAGATTTTAAGACAAAATATATTTGTTTTCTTTAATAGTTGCATAAAAGTTACTTTGTATCTGAAACACATAAATATTACATGAAGTAGCATAAGAAACTCAAATGCTACAAAAATAAGCTTTTATTTTGACAAAAGTGAAGTTCTGTCCTTTGCACTGGCTGTGGGTATGTGTTACATAAAGTCTCACATTTCTACAAAAAATGTCCCACTTTAGTAGGGTTGCCACCTTTTCAAATGCCCAAACATGCGCTAAAAAGTGTGTATGATTGTGCAGATAGTATGTCTAGAGCTGCTGTTAGTTTTGATGAGGAATGCCTGGGTACATAGCCAAATGTTTGCTGATGAATTGGTCTGAAATTTTGAATCATGCTTTAGATGAGTATTTTTCCGGTCCTGTTTGGACACTGGAACAGCAGGGGGGGTGCCTTTGCTGCCTTCTAGTGATGGCAGTGAACTCCTCAGGAGCTCAGACTACTTCCTACACCATAATCCCTATGTGATGCAATTCCTCCAGATCTTGTTGCAGCCATCAAGATGAAGAAACAAATACTAGTACTGTACATGCATACAGTTTGGCTATTTTGATTTTTTACGATAGACCCTAGGTAGATTAGTTCAGTTTCTTAAAGCTTTTGCTTGTTTTTCTTCCTTTATATCTTGCCTCATTCTACATTCCTGCCCCTGTCATATCTTTGGGCCCCGAGATGTATTTTTTCTTTCCTCCCTTTGTAGGGCTTGGCATTTTTTGTGTGGGTAGCTGAGTGTTTTAAATATTTAATGCTGGAGAAAGAATCTAAAGAAGGATTTATGACTCACAAAAATTGTGGACATAAATTGCTGCTGTAGGATCTAAATGAACTTTATTTAGTTTGGGAGCATTTTATCTTGATAGCAACTGCTCCATTTGCAAAAGTTTTAGCTGCAGGACCTTGGCCGATTGGTGCAACCACTTAGTGTGAAGGGGATTATCCTTGCAGATTCTGTGCTGATGGACTCTTTGGTGCTTTTTGTTGAAAAGGTTGAAAAACCTTTCCTTATTGAAGTTTTCTCCAGTAAAGACATCAAGGTTGGCTGGTTCTCCTCCACCGACCCTAACTCCTCCAGGTCCCAGGATTTCTTCCCTAAGATTTTCATTCTCTCATCCTAGGTTGTCACTGAGATTGTCCCTCCCCAGCACCAAGAGTCTTTGGCACCAGGCAGGAGGATGCTACTGTGTGTCGAACAGGTTAATTTTCTTCAAAGAAACAGTTCTCAAAGGTAATATTTTTCAGGCCACCTACTACTGCTTAATTATGTTTACATAGGTCCCTTAGGAGTCCCACATAGCTTGATTGGGTATATATAATGTCTTCTTTTGTCAAAGCACAGATTTGTTATGGTGTCATCTCAGTCCAGCTGTTCCTACCATGGTCTGAGGTTGGATCCAAGCTCCTGCACCAGCCTTTCTGCCTCTCGGCCCTGTTTTGGCAACAGCAGTGTTAGGATTTGCTGTGACTGCAGTGTTGTCTCCCTCCGTACAGATTTTACTTCTCTGAGATGAATCTTTTAAGCATTGGTAGCCTCAGTGATAGTGGTTACTAGGCCCTTTGGGGGTGGGGAGTATGCATCCTGTGTCAAACCTTCCACTCTAAGATTGTTGGCTCCAATTCTGTCAGGGCCATTCCTTGTCTGAGTGTCTGGCATTCAGCACCTCAGGACTGAAGGTCTCTGACTTGGTTTCACCCCTGGAGGTTCCAGCTTTGCACCCTCAGCACTCGCAGTTTTTCTGTAGATTCCAAATCCAGTATTCCATGAGTATTTCAGTCGGATTACATGGTGCAAAAGGGAACTACATCTACTTTCTTTGTGCCTATAGCTGTAGCAGCCCAGGTTCTGTTGATGAGTCTAGATGCCTGGGAGGACATCACATGTTCAGTCAGGACAGGATGCGTAGGCTGTTGGTGGTGCAATCCGGGTCTTCCCTTTTCCCCCAGGCAGTTTCAGTTAGACTTGGGAGCCTAGTTCCTCCAGAAGAGGAAGTACATGGACTCCTCTTTAGAGTCTCCCATCTCGGATGTAAATTTAGATGAAAGGGAGGCTTCTCCCAGATCTCAGGAAGATTGATCCTTCAGTGAGATATTGAAGAGAAGACAGATGGGCTCATAGCCTTCAAACCTCTACCTCCCAGGAAGAGCAAGGAGGCCTACAACTCCTCCCCTGGACTGCATGGTTAGTAACCCCCACCTGCTATGTTGGTTGATATGGTCTCTTCCAAAGTTTGGAAGGAGACCGACTTGGCAGAAATGATCCCCAGAAGCCAGACAGGATCTTACATACTCCCAAAGAACAGGCTTGAGAAGCATTGGTATGCATCTAGTATGCTGTCCTTGAGGGCTCTAAACTACATGACATATGTAGAAAAGTATCAAAGGGTTATTGCACAAAGACTGCTGAAACTTTGAGACTTTTACCAGCGGGTGATCTATATTCTCAACTAGAAATCCAGGTGACTACGATAAGTATGATTTCTTATTTGTCAATGTGTCTTGACAGTGCAATGGATGGAGTGGCCAGGGCAGTGGGATTAGGTCTGATAAGGAGTTAGGCCTGGTTATGCCTGGAAGACTTCCTAGACCATTTCCTGAATCCACCCTTCATTTCTACACTGTTTGGGCAGCAGGTCAAAGAGATATTATCTATGTGTGAGCAAGAGGGCAAGACACTCCATGCTGTTGGGATTTTTTTTACCCCTCAGAGGTCATTTTAACATGGTCAGAAAGGGACTAAGGACTTGGTTTCACAACTCTCAGCAAAGACCACTGGTGGGAAACGCTGTCTGTGCAGGGGAGAGTTTGTGTGGTCACAGCCCTAGAGGTGGAGGTGGTGTAAACAAGGGAGGTATCCTTTTGAGGATTTTGCTTCTGTAATTCCCTGAACATTTGCCTGACTTTTCCCCTCCAGAGGCAGTTGGGAGATGTCTCTCATTTCACATACCGGTGTGCCTGCCCATTATCTCACTCATGGGTAAAGAGAAGTTTATCCAGAGATTACTTCATTCCCCTTTCCACAGACTTCTCACTATGTGAAAGTTCTATCCAGACACAGAAGTGACTGTAAAGGAAGTGCAAATACTGTTCAGCAAGAGATCAATATACTGAGTGCAGCTGGATTGTACTCTGGTTCTTTTTAGTGCCTAAAAAAGACCAAGTACTTCAAGCTAGTATTGGATCCATATCTGCTGAACAAACACTTTTATGCTGCACTTGATCCTTTGCCTGTAGGTGGTATTGGATGTGCCCTGTGGACCTTTACAAGTGTTTTAGGATGTCCCCTGTCGGGGTTCAGTTTCCATACAGTCACAGCATGGCAATAGTATAGTAAATCAACTAGCAATGAGGAACCTGATCCTACCCTCTGAGCAAATAAGCCGTGAGAGCATGGGAATGGACATTGGCTGTGCACTATTTTCCAACAACAGTGCACAAGTCGGTAATGTCTGGTGAAATTGTGGACAGATTGATCAGACATACCCATGAATGGGTCTCTCAGTGCCAAAGTGGCAGACTATTCAAGAAGTTTAAACTTGTGATCTTTTTGCTTTGCCATTCCACACCTTGTGCCTCTTGTTTTCAACTTCTATTCCTCCAAAAGGGCAGTCACCAAAATACACAATCTGAAGTGGTTAACTTCATTTGTGCATCAACCTATGGGTCTTCGGATCCATATTGGATCTGAGCCGGCAGTTTCCAACAGCATAGATCCGAGCTCCAAGCTCCTCCCTTACCCATAATCCCCTGCCAACCCTACCTGACCTCAGATCTAGTTTGCCGCGGTTTCATCCAGCAGCTCGATCACTGAGTTCCAAGCTTTAGTATTTTTTGTGAGAAAATGTTACGGTTTTTCTCTCCTTTTTCTATAATCTTTAGTGTGCGTGTTGTGTACAGGTCCCTCATAATTTTCAAACCAGTCTGTTAATTTTCTTGATAGTTTCCTTCCCCACCCTCGTTAGTGCGTTAGGGAGTGTGCTGTGTGTTGGGGTCTAGCATGTGCGTTTCTTTTCAGTATGTCGGAGGCCCCAAAAGCTGTTTTCTACAAGTGCACCGAGTGTGGCCATAAGGTATCCCCGGTGGATGGCCACACTCTGTGCGTGTTGTGCCTTGGGGTTGGACACCTGTCTTCAGGTTGCTCCATATGTGCAACGGTCAACCCCAGGGCACTTAAGGACCGGAAGGCTAAGCTGATTCTGGCAGGACTGCTGCCCCTGGACTCAGCTTTGGCCTCCGGTCCCAAGGTGGCTCCTGCCACGGCTACTGCCACTCCTGCCTCCCTTCCCCTGGCCGGGACTCAACCTCCCACTTCAGGCCAGGAGGATAGGGAGTCCAGGAAAGAGAAGCGGAAGGAGAAGCACCACAAGTGGCGGACCAAGGCCTCTTCATCGGCCCCGGCGGCTAAGCGGTCTTCTCCTTCTAGGACTTCAGAGCCCCCCCCCCCCCCCCCCCAGCTCCGGTCTCCTTGTTTTTCACCGGGACTGGAGGAGGGCGAGACCGGGCCCCCATCGAGGTCATCGAGGCGGCACTCCCGTCCCGCCTCTGTGGCCTCATCCAGATCCACCCGAAGTCTGACGGATGCAGACTTGGACCGGATGATGAGAAGATTCCTCCAGGCCCAGCTGCAGACGGGAGTGCTCCTGCATCCCGCCCCCCTCCGGGTTCCTGTTTTTTGCCCCTTCTCCGACCCGCTTCCTGGGTTCGGAGTCTTCGGATCCGGGTAGTGTCGGTGCCCGGGGGGGGGGTGTCGGCACCGACAGTATCGGGTACTTAGGCGCCGACAATGCCCTCGAGTTTGTCGGGACCCTTTTCTTTGGATCCGAACTCTCTGAGCCGAGAGCTGAGCTTCGGATTTGAGGGTTTATGTGCCTTCGGCTCCGCCCAGGTCGGAGCATACTGGACCTTCGGATCTGACAGCGTTGACTCCGGCCCCAATCAGCCAGTCGGATCCGAGGGAGGGTCTGCTCTCGGATCCCAGAGAGAGTGGCTCTCCTTCGGCAGTCGACGTAGTGGAGAGGGTCCTGTCGAGGGATTCCAGACCCCCGGCCTTGGCTACGGCTCCACCCTGCACTCCATCTCAGATGGGTCTGACTTCCGTCAGCCAGTCCCAAGGACAGCCTGCTCCAATGTCCTAGGCGTTCCATTGGAACATGATGTTGCTGGTGAGGTTCCTCACAAGCGCAAGTGCAAGAGGAGGCACTTGGACTCCCCTGAGTCCTTGACCGAGGACACAGATTTGGAGGAAGGGGAAGGTTCCCCCAGATCACCCCCCGGTGACGTCTTATTTGGAGACATTATGGAGATGCACAGGATTAGGGGGGTGATCTGCCCCAAAGCCTACCTCGGACGAATCTGTGTTCCTGGAGGCGTTTGAAGCAGGCCCATCTACCTCTTGGGTGTCCCCTTCAGCTGAACCCCTGGTAGATCTGATCACTACCAGGGCGTGGAAGGAGCCGGACACTGTGGAGCCAGTCCCAAAAAGACCTGATAAAATACTCAGTCCACCCTTCGACAGATCACACTGGAGTAAGCGAACCCCTGTAGATGCCGTGTTGGTGGTGGCGGCCACTAAAAGGGAATTAGCCCAGGAGAGTCCCTCGGTCCATCCTCCAGACAAGGAGTCTCGGTCGATGGATCGCTTAGGGAAGTGGGTTTTTAGTTCAGCTACGTTCTCAGTGAGGTCACTGAACTACATGGCACATGTCATACGACTGCAGCGTGACCTTATCAAAGAGTATGCTGCGTCGCCCCCGGAGTCCATGTCGACTGAGGACAAACAGTTGTATTCTTCCCAAATGGCCACTCTTGGGTCTATTTCGAATACCTTTATGCGGCTACTGTCCCACGCCATGGAAGGGGCCACTAGAGCTAGCGGAGCAGGCGTCGTTATGAGGCGAAAGGCCTGGCTCCGCCACTGTGATTTTGTGGAACCCTTTAAGGCGTCTTTCGCTAATGCCCTTTTCGATGGTTCTGCCCTCTTTGGCAAAGCCGTACGCGATACCTTGGTCCAGAGCGAGAAGGACGGGAAGACGTCTGCCGTCGGAGTCCGCTTCTCTGCTCCCCAGAAGTCCTTTTCCAAGAACCAAAAGGGACAGAAGAAGATGTGGTTCTGGAAGTCGCAACAGCCCCATTTTGCTCCGGTTCCCCCAGTCCTTCCACGGCAGAGGAGGACAGGGTGGACGTTGCCCTAGAGGCAGAGGGGGCCTGAAGAACTTTGGGTCCAGAGAACCGTTCTCTGACCGGCCCATGCAACAGCCTTGAAGGGTTACCCGACTGCTCCACTCTGGAGGCAGTCGGAGGGCGCTTCTCAAGGCACCTAGCAGCTTGGGGGTCGATCACGACCGACCGCTGGGTGTTTCGCATCATATCCAGAGGTTACCAGATCCCATTCTCTCATTTCCCTTGCAATCCCAGACACCTCCTCGATGTCCCACCTGAGCAGAGGGAGGCCGCAGCTGCAGAAATCCAGTGGCTGATAGAAAAAAGAGCCATCCAGCATGTCCCTCCAGACCAGTACGGATCAGGCTTTTACTCCAGGTTCTTCTTGGTGTCAAAAAAGATGGGGGACTTCAGACAGATCCTCGACCTATCCCTCTTGAACCTATCAGTAACCAAGGAAAAGTTCCGGATGGTCACGCTTCAATCCATTCTCCCCCTCCTGTGGGAGAACGACTGGATGTGCTCTAAAAATGCGTACTACCACATTTTGATGGACAGATGATCCAGGAGGTTTCTCCACTTTCGGCTAGGAGACAGCCATTACCAATTCAGGGCCCTTCCTTTGGTCTCACCACAGCCCCCAGGGTGTTCACCAGAGTTCTGTCGGTGATAGCGGCCCACCTGCTACTGCAGGGCATTCAGCTTTTCCCATACCTGGACGACTGGCTCCTGACCGCTCCCACAAGGCATCTACTCTGCACAGCCAGGAACTCCTTTCTTCACCTAGCGACCCAGCTGGGGATCACTATCAACATAGAAAAATCTTCCCTTTCTCCATCTCAAACCATAGATTTCATCGGAGCCAGGTTGGACACAAATGGGCATCTAGCCCTCAACTTCAGACAGAGTGCGGACTTGACTTCATGTGCGGGCCATCCCCCTACCCCAGCCACCCCCAGCGGAATTGGTCCTGAGGGCATTGGGTTCGATGGCGACCACCATCAACCTATTGCCGATGGCGCGTCTGAACATGAGAGTCCTGCAATGGACTCTCCAAGTTCAATGGTCTTTTCTGCAATTCCCTCTGTACCACCCTATTCCCCTCAGCAGGATTTGCAGGAAGGCCCTCTTATGTTGGCTCCAATCCCCGGACCTCCAGAAGGGGCGCCCCGTTTCTATGTCCTCTCCCCTAACCACATTGACCACAGACGCCTCTCGCCTCTGGTGGGGGGGCATTGTGCGTGCAGGACAGTCCAAGGCACGTGGAACAGCACGGAGACCTCTCTGCATATCAATGTCCTAGAGATGAGGGAACGATTGCAATCCAGACGGACAACATGGCAGTGGTCTGGTACATCAACAAACAGGGAGGAACCAGGTCTTATCCCCTTTGTCGAGAGGCCATGAGTGTGGGAATGGGCGATTTCCACCAACCGCTTTCTCATAGCGATGCACATTCCGGGACGATCCAACATTTTAGCAGACAAGTTGAGTCGCACCATTCTCTCGCCGTATGAGTGGTCTCTGAACCCAAAAGTAGCGAAGCAGATATTCTCCACTTGGGGTCAACCTTGTTGCGATCTTTTCGCCTCTCCTTCAAATGTGAAATTCAATGACTACTTCGCTCTAATTCCCCCACGAGATGCTCTGGTGCATGCTTGGTCCCCCGGTCTCCTTTATGCTTATCCTCCTCTTCCGCTGATGTTGAAGTTTCTACAGAAAGCCAGTCTGTTGCGGAACAAGATAATCCTCCTTGCCCCATTCTGGCCTCGCCAGGCTTGGTTGCCATATCTTTGGTCTCACCTAATGAATCCTCCCTGGATTCTGGATCCCATTCCGGATCTCATATCCCATCCATTGGATCTTCCGACCCCGAACTTGGACAACCTCAAGCTCACGGCTTGGTTGATCCAGTTCCAAGGTTAGCTAGGACTCCCGGTATCTCTTCCAGGTCAAAGCTATTCTGGTGGCGGCGCACAAGCCATCCACCAGAAAGGTCTATGATAGCAAATGGGAACATTTTTCTATTTGAGCGGAGCACAGAGATTTAGATCTTTCACAGCTCCGTTGCCTGCGGTGTTAGATTTCCTATCAGGACTCTTCGATCAGGGCGCCAGCTGCTCTACAGTCAAGGTGCAATTGGCAGCTATCTCACTACCACGTAGGAGGTGACCTTGGACCGTTGATCTCCTCTAAGTTATGCAAGGCCTTTCTGAAGGGTACTTTCCTACTCAGACCCCCGGTGAAGGAAGCAGTCTCTCCTTGGGACTTAACTTTGGTATTGCAGGCACTTACACCCCCCCCCCTTTGAACCTGCAGCTTCAGTAGATCTAAAATTTTTATCATGGAAAACTGCCTTTCTTGTAGCTATCACCTCAGCTCGAAGGGTTTCTGAACTTCAAGCCCTATATATATATATATATATATATATATATATATATATATATATTTTCTTTATAGTTGTATATTGGTTTTTTGTTGTATTGTTTCTTTTCAATAGCAATATGTCTAAGGATAAAAACAGAGAACATAGTTTGTTTTTTGACGCGTGAACCTTTGGATTTATAGCACTCGTGTATGATTCTTATACTTGTTCAGTTTGTTTTTTGACGAGTGAACCTTTGGATTTATAGCAGCATCTAATTTCATCAGAACATAAAGAACACCACCCTTCTGGCTTTAAAAAATGCGACAAATGTTCTCAGAAAAATGTCATTGACTATTTACAAGAACCCTGTACTTTGTCATACTTTCAGCACCAGGGTTCTTAATGAAAGGAAAAGGAAACTTATAGATAGCGGCCTTATGACGAGTTCCTTCCAAGAGCAGCTGGAACAAGGTCAGACAGTTCCTAAAAGTCATAAAAGGAAATCACCATCTGTTCCAGCTTCGGAACTATTAAAGAATTCAAAAGCGACTGAGCCGAAGAGTTCTGGCTCCGATTCTGCTTCAATCTCAGTGCCATCCATTTCATTGGTGGCGAGATGACCTCCTTTGTCGAGACACTCACCTGTTTTGGAACCAGTTTCACCAACCTAAAGGTCTCCTATTTTGGAAAGGAGGAGATCTCCTATCTCCACCCATTCCTTCAGGACACTTTCTGATGAGGATGTCGAGCGAGTGGTGGAGGCTGCTGCGTTGGCAAAAATTTTTGCTCCTCCTAAGGCTTCGGAGGCGTCATCTTCAGTCTACTGCTCCGCCTCCGACTGCTTTGCTCCGAGTCTAACGTTTCAGGTCTGTTAGTGCTGGAACCTTCAGTTCCGAGAATTCTTCCTGCAACCTTGAAACCGATAACTCTATCCTCATCGGCTCAGTCTGGAGCCAAGGAGTCTGAGAGCCGATGCTCTCGGGTGAACTCCGAGAGGGATAGTCACCCTGTTTTTTCTTCGGAACCAACCCTCCCTCTCTTTGCTTTGGCTTGTATGAGCTCGGCTCCCACTTTTGCATCGGAACCTGCCCATCCTGCTCTGAGTGTACCTTCCATTTCCTCAGAGCGGAGGTCTTCTTCGGAGCAGGGTGGTAGGGCTTTCGAGACGATAGAGGAAGCTTTGTCTAGTGCTAAAGCCCTGCCATTGGACCCAGTGTCCCTCCAGCAGCCGGCAGCAACCTCTTCTCCCCAATCGCTCCTAAGCATAGGGAACCAGATCCCCAAGGAGCCCCCATTGGAAGTGTCCCCTCTTCTGAGACCTCCCCAGATTACTCCACTGGAGAGGTCCCTCGGAAGAGACTTTGTAAGAGGAAGCACATTGGCTCACCCGAGTCTGTCACTTCGGACACTGAGTTGAATGAGTCAGAGGGGTCTCCAAGATCCCCCTCTGAGGATGTCTTCTTTGCGGACATTCTTGAAATCCTTAGAGGGGGTGATTGGAAGATCTCTAACACCCCACTCAGGATGAATCAGTGTAACTTGAGGCTTTTGGTTCCCGACTTTCCACCTTCTGGGTGACACTGCCATATGACCAACTTTTAGGGGTCATATCGTGGAAAGCTTGGACCTCTCCGGACACAGTGGAGCCTGTCCTGAGGAAACCAAACAAATTTATGACCGCTCCAGAAGCAAATCTTTTCTAACTAAGGGAGTTCCTGTGGATGCTATGGTGGTAGCAGCAGCCATGAAGGGAGGAGTTGTCGCAGACATCCTCAAATATCCATCCTCCTAATATTTATTTATTGGTTTTGTTAACCGGGTTAGTCCAGCTGGGCTTGTGGCCCATTTTCAGTGGAATCCCGAGGAGAAAAGCTCCAGTACATAATATAAAATATATAGGTTTACATCATTATAGTACATTTAAATGTACAGAATATGCATCATTATATGATGCAAGTTCAAAAAGTTGTAAATTTACAAAGGCAGAATTACAGAGCGTTGCCACATTTATAATAGATAAAGTGAATAGCATGACTCAGTATTAGTCTGTACAGGAGTAACAGTTTTACAAGTAATATATACACACTGGTTTGCAATTTAGAGCTTGTCAGTTTGAGAATATAAGTAAGGTAGGCCAGAGGCACGCATGCAAAAGATTTTTGGAAAGATGTTCTGAGCAAGATCTATGAAGCTTGTTAAAGTTGGCAAAGAAACGATTTTAGGTGTGGAGTTAGTAGTGTGGGTGTTTTAGGTGGGAGCATGTGAAGGACATTCCCATTTGGAGGAGAGATGGGAGAGCAGCATGGATTTGAAGTTGTTATGGTTATATTACGTAGTGGTGTGGGGAGATTGTTCCTTAGCTTGGCTATGGTGTGGGATAGTAGTAGTTTGCCAGGTGGGTGGATGGGTTTGTGTACATGTAGGAGGTTTTGGCCTTTGGATTTCAGGGTGCAGGTAGGTGTTTAGGGTGTTAGAGATTTAGCAAGAGAGGGGCATTCTGTTGGTTTAAAGATGAGTTTGTGGGCTGTAGTAAGTTGTAGGTACTTTAGGTGGCTGTGGAGTTGCCAGTTTAGGGTGTGTAGGGAGTGACAGTGATGGGAAGAGTTCTTAGAATTGGTTGCAAATTTGCAGATTTTGTTTTAACCGGCTACGAGTTTAGAATGAAGGCCAAGTTTTAGGTTGGAGAATAGGGGAGCACCATATAAGAGAGAGGGGAGAGGGAAGGTAGATGCAAGGGTATGACGGGAGGTTGGAGTAAGGTAGTAGTTATGTCTGTAGAGGAGACCGATTTTCTGGTGGGTTTTTTTATTGTCGAGAGGATGTGGGAGTCTAATTTTAGGTTTTTATCGATGGTAATGCCAAGTAGCTTGGTACTAGGGACAATTTCTAGAGGGGTGGTGCTGTGACTTTTGGAAAATTGGACATTGTGGTACTGGGAGGTTTTAGTGGGAGTGAATATCATTAGTTTTGTTTTGTTGGCATTTAGGGCCAGGTGATGAGATTGTATCCATGTTTCAGTTTTGGAGAAGGCTGTTTGGGTATTGAGTAGAAGTTTGGAGGGGCAGGAGGCTGAGCAGATGATAGTGGAGTCATCTGCGTATTGGATGATTGAGGCTTCAGGGATGGAGAGCTGGAAGTTGTTAATGAATAAGTTGAAGAGGAGAGGGCCAAGTACTGATCATTGGGGAACTCCTGTGGGTGTAGGTAAGAAAGGGGAGGTTGATTCTTTCCATTGTACAGCCTGTTGGCGCATGGAAAGGTAGCTGGAGAACTAGTCAAGGGTTGAGGGAGATAGATGCATGTGTGAGAGCTGGGAAAGGAGAAGGGAATGGAAGATTGTGTTGAATGCCTTTGAGAGGTCAAGAAATAGAGAAGATCTGTATTTTCCGCTCTCACATGCTAGGTTGACTGTTTCAAGGAAGGAAAGGAGGGCTGTCATGGTGCTGTGGCCAGGGCGGAAGCCGTGCTGGGTGGGAGAGAGGAGTTTGTGCTGGATTAGGTAGGGCATGAGTTGGGAGTGGATGGTTTTCTCTAGAATTTTAGAGAGACGAGAGAGTATAGCTATGGGTCTGAAGTTGGTTGTGTCTGTGTTCTTACCACCTTTGTGGAGAGGAATTATGAATGCATGATGCCAGATGGTTGGTACATAAGATTCCTGAAGGAAGGAGGAGGAGGAGGAGGATCTATTTATGAAGATGGATATGGGATGGGGTATTGATTCGGCTGATATTTGAAGAAAATTTGCTGGAAGGTTGTCCGGGGCATTGCGGCATGATTTTAGCTTTTGAAGTAGTCTTTTTATAGTATTGGTAGAGACAGGTTTAAGGGAGAACAGAGGGAGGAGGAGGGTCAGAGAGGGGGTTGAGGGGCAGGGTGAGGGGTTAGTATTGGTGGGTGGATTGGGGAAAGTGGAGGATAATTTAGCTATGCAATCAATGAAAAATGTGTTGAAGTTAGTGGCTGTTTCACGACTTGAGAGGTTAGGATTGGGGCAGGGGTTGGAATTATTATCAGGGTTGAGTATTGAGGAGATGGATGCCCAGAATTTCTTTGGATTGAGTGCTTGTATTGCAGATTGCTGTAGTAGTTTTTGCGATCTTTTGTTATTGATTGTTTGGCCAGGTTACGAAGATGTTTATATTTTTGGAGGGTGCTGGGGGTTTTTTGTTTTTGGTACAGTTTCCGTTTTTTGTTTGATTCATTATCAGTTTAGTTTCTTGGGATAGCCAGGGGCAGAAATTAGTTTTTATACGTTTGGTTTGTAAAGGGGCTAGTTTATCAGGTAAGGAAAGTTTGGTTAAAATAGGTGACAGCATTATCTAGTGGAAGGCTTTTCAATGGAGACCAATTAGTAACCTTGAGGCATTCAAAGCAGATTTTGGGGTTGAAGGATAAGTTTCAGGATTGCTTGAATATGTGTTGTTTTTCTATGTGGGAGGGTAAGAGGTCTCTGAAGGCTGGTAAGTGGTCGCCTAGGGGGTCTGGTATTATACCGGCTTTGGAGATATGGTTGGGGTGTGTTAGTATCCAATCTAAGATGGTACCAGAGGAACCGTCTTTGTTTGGCCTGGTAGGGAGGTCTGTAGTTGGGTGAAATTGTAGAGGTTGATAGTAAGTTGGGGTATCTATGAGGAAGGAGGTCCAGTTAATATTTACATCACCAAGAATGTAGTTTTCATTTTTGATTGAGCTAAACCAAGAGAGGATATCTTCTAAAGTTTTGGTATTGTCTCCAGGTGGGATGTAGATGGAGCAGATGGATTTGTAGTTGAGTTTTAAAAAGCCCACAGTCATTTCTGCATTGGCAAAAGTTGGGATGGGGTTGGTTAATGGAGTAAAAGTGAGAGTGGAGGGGTAGATTATTGTTACGCCTCCTTTTCTATGAGGCCTGTAATTGCATATGATATGGTAGCCTGGGGGGAGGATTTCATTATCTCTGGAGGGTTTGAGCCAGGTCTCTGAGACTGCGGTTATGTCTGGCTGGTTGTAAGAAAGCCAGGCATGTAGGTTGGGGATTTTATTATGGAGGCTTTGTGCATTTAGGGTCATGAGGTGGATAGCTTTGTGATTGTGTGGATTGGTACTTGGGTTAGGGTGGGTAAAGGTGGGGGTTGAGCCTGGGTTAGGGTGGATGTCACCTGAGTGAGAGAGTGAGATATGATGGAGGAGATGTCTGAGGAGAAGTAGAGGGTAAAGAGAAGTATGGTTTTGTTGGGGGAGGCTTTTCTTTGAAACAGTAGTTAGAGTAGGGTGAGGAGATGGTGGTGCAGGGAGTAAGGAGGGTTTGAAAAGATTGGATGGGTTGGAGGAGTAGAGTTCTGGGGAGATCTGTGAATGAGTGGGATGTATTTGAGGGGTCTGAGGTGGTGGTGTGTGTGGTTAGAGGTAGGTATGCGTTGGTGTGGAGGCTAAGTTGGGTGATATAGGTTAGGGATACTAGAAGGGTAGATAGTAGTAGAGCTTGTTGTGGGAAGGTAAGCATTGTAGTATGGGTGTGTGAGGTGTGGTGTATGTATGAGAGAGGGTGGGTGTGTGTGTGACATTGATGTGCTTATGGAAGTTGGAGGGGTTAGGTAGATGGTGCGTCCGAGTGGTTTAGATGGAGTGTAGTTTTGAGGAAGTATAAGTGTAGGTGCACTGGCGGTGGGTGGAATTTTGGGGTAGGGGAGCGGAGTGAAGCCCGTAGGGCGAACGGAGCAGGATAGAGCAAAAGGAGAAAATCAGCAGGTAAAAGTATCAGCAACTGATGTTTTAAAGTAGGTTAAACAGGTAGTTGTTATGAGAAAAATAAAGGGAGAAATAATTTACAAAGGTAAATGATGCTTTAGTACAACTAGTGTTTGCTTAGAGGGGTGGGGTTTATTTCCAGCATTTGGTGAGTGTTAACTAGGATATTGAGATATACAGTCAGTTTCAGAAGAAATGAAGCCAAGTTGGGAATAGAGTTTTACTGGGTTTGGATGGTAGGTAAGATACAAAACTTTCTAGGACACTATGAAAACTTCATGGACATAGAAGACCTGGAGGGGGGGAGAGTAGTTGTCGGTCTGCGGTAGGCTGCTGAATCACTCTCACAGGGAGGCAGACAAGTACATTTAAGTGATTAATAGGTAGTTACAATACTAGATTTAGGTCTACATACATTCAACAAGTTATGGTGTTGGGGAGTCCTCACAGTAGTTCGAAAGGCTCATGCTGGAAGGCAAAAATCCAGGGAAAATAGAGGTTTTGCAGGAGGTGTTCCTTTCAGTTTAGAGGCAGGGCGGGAGCTACTGGAGTGAAATACGGGAGGCAACGCAAGCAGCACTACCGCGGGAACCGGTTCTGGGGAAAGAAGAAAGATAGCGTTGCTTCTGATCAGGCTTTAATAGAGTCTAGGACAATGGATAGGTATGGAAAAGCGTACCTTTTCTTCAGCGGCTTTTACCTTACAATCACTGAATTACTTGTCCCAGTTTACCAGGCTTCAAAGGGATCTCCTAAAGGAGTTGGGAGATGCCCCTTCAGGGTTCAGTAGCTTCGGGATCCGCTGATAAGGTATCTGCGCAGCTCTCCACCCTTACCTCTATTGCCAACTCCTCCATGAGGCTGATTTCCTGTGCATCTAACAGAGCGAGCAGGGGGGCCACAGCAGGGATCTCTTGGACATTCCTGGATGCGTCTATGCAACTTTACGCTAGCCATCCAGTCTTCCTTTACCAACATCCCCTTTGATGGTTCAACTCTTTTTGGACCTCGGGTAAAAGAGACTGACTAGGTGTGAGCAGGAAGGGAAAACCTTATCTGCTGTTTCTCCCTTCCTTCCAGACCCTATCCCAAGGGTCAAACAGGAGGGAAAATGTGGTTCCCTAAATCCCAAAAATGTTTCCCTCAAGCACAAGATCAGCCCTCCCCTAGAGGCAGAGAGGGAGATTATAATGGAAGACGCCGTGCTCAAGGCAGAGGGGATCCGCAACACCAGGGTGATAGAGATGCTCTCTCTGATCGTCCTTGTCATCGCCCCTGAGGGGTTGCCCGACTGTCCGTCTCTGGAGGCAGTTGGGGGGTTGTCTCTCACTGTACCCAAGCACCTGGCTACAAATTTCCCAAGATTGATGGGTACAACATATAACTTCTAGAGGTTACCTGATTCCTTTTATTTCCGATCCCCCCCCCCCCCTACAAATCGGTCTTTATCAGATGTACCACCCAGTCAAATAAATTGTGCAACCTCAGAGCTTATCTCGTTGCTTTAAAAAGAGTCATCCCAGAAGTCCCCAAAGAGCAAATAGGATCTGGAACTTATAATTCTTTTTACTTCCAAAAAAGACTGGGGACTGAAGATCAGTTCTAGATCTCAGCAAGCTAAACAAGTCTGTAAAAAAAAAATCAAAGTTCCATATGATCAATCTGCAGTCAATTTTTCTGTTTATTGGTAAAGACAGTTGGATGTGCTGCATAGATCTTCAGGATGCATGCTACCATATCAAAATGAACAGGTGCTCCAGAAGACATCTATGCTTTCAGCTGGGAGCCATTCATTTTCAATTTCTGACACTGCCCTTCGGTCTCATTACAGCCCTCAGAGTGTTCACCAAATGTATGGAGGTGGTCACGGCTCACCTGAGATGTCAAGGATTCCAGGTGTTTCTGTACTTAGATTACTGGCTCCTCACTGCTACCACCAAACACCAACTAATCTGAGCTAGGGACGAGAGACTATCCTTGTGCACCAATTTTGGAATTACAGTAAATCTAAAAAAAATCTGCCTCATCTCCATCGCAGTGCATTGTCTTCTTAGGCTCAGACATAGACTCAACCACCATGACAGCAAAACTGACACCAGAAAGTATAGAATCATTGCACAACCAAGTCAGACTCTTGCTGACCAAAGACAAAGTACAGGCCAGGATAGTTCTTAGTCCTAAGATTTATGGCATCCGCCATTCTTTTAGTTCCCTCAGCTCGTCTACACATGAGTACTTCAGTGGCTACTATTTGCCCAGTGGTCAATGCAGGATATACCCTTATCCCACCAAATACTCATTACGAATTCTTGCAAAAAGGATCTAACGTGGGGGTTACATACAGATCAGCTTTATCTAGGTCATCCCCTTCTTCCCCCTCAACAAAATGATGTCTTGACCACAGACGCTTCACAGATAAGATGGGGGGGGGGGGCCTTATCTGGGAATGATGGTCCAGGGTATCTGGCAGGATCATGAGAACCACTTGCACATAAATGTTCTGGAGATGAGAGCAGTGCTATAAGCGTTGCAAGCACTTCACAGTACTCTTCCCACTGGGACAATTGCGATTCAATCAGACAACGTGTCTGTAGTGTGGTAAATAAACAAGGGGGAACCAAGTCTTACCCACTTTGTCGAGAGCATACAAAGAGTATGGAAATAAGTGATGGACACTCAACGCTTTTTGGTAACAACGCACATTCCTGGGAAGTCCAATGTGATAGCAGACAAACTGAGTTGAGCAATTCTGATGCCTCACGAGTGGTCTCTGAAAACAGAAGTTGCAGAAGAGATTTCTGCAGATGGGGCCACCCTTGCTGCAACCTATTCGCCATATACATGAATGCCAAATGCAGCAACTACTTTGCCCTCATTCCCCATCCGAGGTTGTCACCCAGGGACACTGTGGTCTACAGTTGGCCTCCGAGGCTTCTTTATGCTTTTCCACCTTTTCCTCTCATACCAAAAGTGATTCAGAAAGCAAAACTGTTGAGTACCCTGATCCTCATTATTCCTTACTGGCCTTGCCAAATCTGGTTACCCTTCCTGTGGCCATATCTCTTGGAGGAACCATGGATTCTGGAACCATCTCCAGACCAAATCGACAGCATGGTTGCTCCTGTTCCAAGAATAGCCAGGCATATATCCCTTTCTCCTACTGTTAAACACATTCTCATTAATTCCCACAAACCTTCCACCAGGAAGTTATATTCCAGTAAATGGAAAAGGTTTTCCATTTGGGCAGATAAACCAAGGCATAGATCCCTACTCAGCTCCCATAGTCTGTCCTGTCCGTCCTTGCATCTATTTTTCAAGGAGGAATTGCAGCTGCTACGATTAGAGTTCAGTTGGCTGCCATCTCAAATTACCATTTTGGGAACATGGGAAATCCAATTATGTCCCACTCTTTATGTAAAACCTTTTTGAAAGGAGTCCTCCTTCTCAGACCTCCAATCAGGCCACCTCCGGAGCCCTGGGACTTAAACTTAGTTCTGACCTCATTGATTTCTCCACCATTCTAACCATCTTCATCCGACTTGAAATTGTCTTGGAAGACATTGTTCTTAGTAGCTATAACATCTGCAAGGAGGGTTTCAGAATTGCAAGCTCTGACCATTCGACCTTCTTACATTATATTTCACAAGGATAAAGACTCCCTAAGAACTAATCCTTCCTTCCTCCCTAAGGTATATTCAGAACATAATCTAAACACAACTGTTGAATTACCAGTATTCTTCACAAATTACAGTAATCAGAATGCAGACTAGACCAATTAGATGTCCATAGAATTCTCCGATTTTACCTGTACAGGACTAAAGATTTTAAGAAATCGTATCAGTTGTTTGTTTCTTTCTCATACAAAAACAAATGCTTGCCGGTCTCCAAGGTAACTTTGTCTAAATAGCTTTCAGACTGCATCTCATTTCCTTAAAAAATGCTGGGAAACTACGTGCTAAAGTAAAAGGCCATTCAACTAGAGCAGTATCAGCTTCATATGCCTTCATATCAAAACTCCCAGTTGATAACCATTTGTGCAGCAGCTACTTGGGCAAGATATCATACCTTTGTCACTCATTACAAATTGGATTTGGCCTCCTGGGACAGGTCATCCTTTGGGTCCAATGTGCTGAAGAGTCTCTTTGCTTGAGCCGCCCGGGGTAAAGGTGCTGGGGACGATGTCCTATCCAGCATGAATTATGACGAGATATGACTACATAACATTAAGAAGTTATGTACTTGCCATAACGTTCCATGTTTGTAGTCCATCCCTCCTACATTCTTGCATCCCACCCTCCTTCCCCCTTCCTGTGTCCTGGAGGAACTGGTGGACTATCCTTTATGCTGTCTGACCTTGTTATCATGGTCTGTCCACATGGCATGGATAGTAAAACAAAGTCCTTTTGTTTGTATGTACATAGTTATTGATAGTATAATTACTATTATGTATTTAGTTACTTTCTTGCAAACAGGATCTGGGGAATTGCCATGGTGCACCATGGGATAGGGGATATCCTCAAGCCAGTAAAAGCGTTCGAACTTTAGTATCAGCTGAGTCGGAGCAGAGGATCAGCTCCAAACCCATCCAGCAAGAATGCAGGCGAGATGGCGTACAAACATGGAACGTTATGGTAAGTACATAATTTCTTATTTTTGGACCCAGCAGTCCAGTGTTCAAACTAGTTTTGCTTGATGCATGAATTTTCAGGAGTGTATCTTCACTTCTGCAAGAATAATTCTTCTGTTCTGGCAGATGTGGTTCCAGACACCATGTCATATCAGAAGGCTTCATAAATACGAGGCAGAAAATTGTCTTGACTTCTTGAGGTCTACATAGCACACTGAATTAATTGGAATTTCTGTGCTCCACATGCCATGCACTTCACTGTTAGACGATTAATGTTTAATAGTAAGTATCCCATATCTAATGCCTTCTGCTTTTACATACCTAAGGAATATCAGTTGATTAAAGTTGGAATAATTTTTGGCTGTGGGAACCTAAAAATTCTGTTTTTTCCATAACAGTTTCTTATAAAACTAATACGTCTGATTTTGCAACGTACTTTGTGGCTGCAGTTATTTTTTAACAAGGAGATGTCACTGTTAACCCTAGGTTTTTCAGCTGCAGACCTTTTTAGCCATGGTTTAAGCTCTTTTAAATAGAAGCAGCACAATGTTTAAACCGTACCTTTACTTATTTGCAGGTGAATCAGGACTGGGAAAGTCAACACTGATCAACTCATTATTTCTGACAGACTTGTATGCTCCTGAATATCCAGGTCCTTCTCACAGAATCAAAAAGACAGTGCAGGTATGCTCAGAATGAATTTCTTAAAACCCAACTTTTAATTAAATTTGCATCGCCATTAGGTCCCTATTACAACACTGACTGGAATTTTATTTGGGTGCTTGTTTTACTACTCTTACTATTTTAAGCAAATTTCTGTTACAGAAGCCCTTTGTCTTAAGGGAATGCTGCTAGATATGGTTTTATCATTTTTTATTGTAGTCTGCTGCTGCTCTGGAATCTTTACAAATTCCTTTTCACTTTATCCTGCTAACAGAAAGAAAACATTAGCGCAGTGTTGCATTTGTTCTCTTTTGTATAGCTGGCTTATGATGCATGCTTAAGGAGGTAACTGCAAGTATAAATGAGTTTAGGGTAAGAGGGCATTTTCTCTTGATCTTGTCTAATTTTATATGAAACATAAACTGATCATATCTGAATGTCTGCAGAAAATGTTAAAAGTTGGAATTCGGATGAATGTCTAGGTGTGTGAGGGTTCTGTTTGTAAGTAGGTACTAGGCTATTTGCCCAAGGGCCTACATAAGCCCTAGCCAGCAAGGTACCATAGTTTACGCCACCCAAGAAAGTTATTTTCCTGTGCCACTGTCCAGCAGAGACACAGAAGTGATCCCCGGGGTGTATTTCCTCTTTCCCATCCACTCAAGATTTTTCTTGGAGTGCTAATGAAGAACTTTGCTTGACATAGATGGGTAGCTTGTTCCAGAGTATAGGAAGTCTCTGGGACAGGAATCTATCCCTCCAGTGTGTCCTGTTTATTGTGGTGATGAGGTTTAGGTCCCTAGAGCGTGCAGCTTGGAGAGATTGGGATTTCTTAAGGTGTAGCATGTCCAACAGCTCTGGGTTTGACATAGCTTTATATGTTAGGCAGAGATCACCTCTGAGTAGGCAATATGCTATGGAGTAAAGCTGGAGTTTTTTGAGGCGGTCAGTGTAGGGCATTTGTTTGAGGCCAATAATCCTCTTTGTGAGGTACTTCTTTGGCCTTTCCAGCTGCTTACAGATGTCTTGTGAGGTACTCAGTGTATCTTTCTAAGATGGGTGTGATGGTATTGTAGCATATGGAGTGCTGAGATTATGTTCTGATATTGGGGGGGTATTTATCAACACTTTACAGCAAGACGATTGCAACAGCATTGGGGTGCTTAATTGTTATGCACCCCTTTGAGCACTGTTACTATTTGGTTTCATGATAGGGACTAAAAACAGAACTGTCCAGCAAGGAACAGTGACAGATGGTAAAAACAGCTTTGATTTTGCCTGCTGTCCATGCCGTCTATTGTCAGAGTTTCTCATATTTTGTTGTCCCAAATTTATTTATTTTGTGGTAAATCACAAGGATTACAGTATGTTAGTAATGCCAGACATTAGAGTTTCTTATTTTTCATGTTCAGAAAATATATACTGATGTAAAACCTTTTTTGCTAACTTAACTGAATTAGGAGCATTACTTTAAAAAATGTCCCAGATTTCTATCCATTGTTCTTCCCTCACCTCAGTTATTTTTGGATCCATGCAGAATTCTTGTAAAGAAGCTGAGAGGTATGCTGTTGCCTGACAGCATTTCACAGCCCCATGCTTTATGACTTTTCCCATCTTAACTGGTAGTCCATACAGCAGATAAGGCTGCGTGTACTACTATGTAAAGGATTATGATAGTTTCCGATCGTAACCTTGGTATTTTATTTGAAACATGAATGCCAAGAAATTCACTTCTAGAGGTAAGGAGAAATGCCTCAGCCCCGTCAACTTTAGATTGGTTTGTGTTGAAGGGAGACTGAGAGTAACTTATTGTTTGAGATTCATTGACAAAATTATTAGACTGGTGGCGGATTTATTAAAAAAAAAAAAAAAAAAAAAAGTACTTAAGTGTAAAGTAGCCCTGGTCTTAAAATTATTGATGTTTGTGAATTAGTTACAGAATTGTTAAGAATGCAAGTGTGCTTCACATTAATTTTGCCTGAAATTTAAGGAATTATTAGACAGTTTTTATTTTAACAACTAATGAGGAATGTATTCATGTTAATCTATAGACACCATTGTAGATAGTTGATGTTCATCGTGCATACAGCTGCAGTAATCACAGATGGGTTTTCTGCCGTCAGGCGGGTCCCCGGTCGGCCGAATTCCAAAGTCTAGGTCCGGCATCGGTTGTTGTCGCTTTCCTTCCTGACGTCAGTGAGGCAGGGGTATATAAGACACAGCCGACGCCATTTTCTTCAGTCTTTTTTGCCGCGCGGTGCCCGAAGCAGAAGCAGTTCGCAAGTGCCGGTCGGCCAGCTCCTGAATTTATGAAAAATTGGAAACCGAAGTCTTCTTTAAAGCTAAGTACCCCGTTGGGGAAACTTTTCTTGCCTCAGACCGATGTCAGAAAAAGTTAATAATTGTATTTCTTGTGGGAAGCAAATACCGCATAAGGATTTCCATTCCCTCTGCATACCTTGTTTAGGCCCAGACCACGACGTCTTGGGCTGTCGCTTTTGCGCTACTTTCAATAAACGCACTATTAAGCGTCGGGCAGAGTTCGCCCAACACCTTTTTGATAAAGCCTTTGATTATAAAATGTCGTCGGAGACTTCGACTACCATTTTGTCCAAAAAACGCAAGGACAAGGACCGACACGCGAGGCCCGCAGTCTCCTCCGACACCACGCCAAAACCGGCTACACGTGGTCCGGTTCTCAGCAAGACGCCTATGCAGTCCCTGACTACCGACGACACTTCTTTGGTGGTGTCTTCTGTAACCGAGACCGCAGGTACCTCGGCCCATACCCAGACTACAACCACCGAAGCCACTGTGAGCGTTGAGCCTCCTAATGTGGACAGGTCCACTTCCACCCATGGTGTCTTTAGACCCTCATCTTCCTTTTCCATTAAGGCCTTTACTAAGTCCAAATCAGCCAGGCATCCCAAGAGGCCTGTTGCACAGGCCCATCTCCAGGCCCCATGCCTAAAAAGCAGATGCTTAAAATGGCTGAGGATTTAATTACTCTTATCAGGGGTTCCCAACCCCCTCCAGACAAGAGACCCAGAGTGGAGGAAGATTCTCCCTCTTCTGATCAGGGCTCCATTTTTCAGAACATTCTGATGTAGAGGAACACTCTTACTCCCCTTTTGAAGATTCTGATGCAGAGCAGTCCATTCCTTCTGTATCTCCTCCAGAGGATTTTTCTTTTGGGGAAACCTTGCACACCTTGAGGGAACACTTCCATTGGGAAGGCCAAGACTTTTCTGATTCCAAGAAAAGATTTAGGGAATTTCTTTTGTTACCTCAACACAGACCTCTGGCGATACCTCCTGTCTTGGACATACTTGATGTTTATTCGGAGGCTTGCCTTAATCCGGATTCCCTGCCTCCTGCCCCAGTCAAGCCTAATAGGTACTACAGAGTTCCTAACTCCCACCAATTTCTTTACAAAAGCCATAATGCTGACCCTGAAACCATTTCTCAAGGCCCCAAGGGAATGAAGGCCTCTACTGCTAAGAATCCACTACCTTCCGAAAGAGAGTCAAGATCCTTAGAAAGGTGGGGAAAAAAGGTATATACCTCGGCCACCCTAGCCATGAGGGCCTTAAATTGTCAGTTTCATATGCTTAAATATCAGCAGTTTCTGTTATCACAATTAAGAAATAAAATGTCTCAACCTGAACAACCAGATTTGAAGGAGTTGCAGGATATGATGCATAGTGCAGAACAAGTGGGTAAACACACCTTACAATGTGGCTATGATGCCCTAGCAGCCTCCAGTAGAGCTGCTGTTACAGGATCAGTCATTCGTAGACATGCCTGGCTTAGGGAACAAACTTTGCCTGATCATGTGAAAGCTAAACTACTAGAGGCTCCTTTACAAAAGGATGTGCTATTTGGTACTAATGCTGAGGAGATACTACGGAAAATGGAAGAAAAAGCCAAATCTATGCAAACTGTCAAAGCTTTTCTACAGGTTCAACCACCACATTTTAGTAGAAATTGGCCTTCTAAAAACTGGTCCTTTCCAGCCACGGACAAGCCCCAAAGAGGTAGATACAGGCGCACAAGGGGCAGAGGACAATCACAAGGATCATATAGAGACAGGCAATGGCAAACTCCAGCACCAAGAGGTGGCGAAGACAGTGCACAACAATACATGAAACAAACTCAATGACTTCCTCCTTTCCAAGCCAAGCAAGTCTCAGCTGGCAGCACCCTTGGGAGGAAAGCTGGCATTATTTACAAGAAATTGGCATATTGTCACAACAGACAAATGGCTCCTGGACGTTATAAACAGAGGCTACAGATTTCATTTTCACACTCTTCCAAAAATGAGAGGCATGCCAAACCTGCCACACAATCAAAGGGCAGAGGCACAACTACAAATTTCAAAGCTCATAGACATGAAAGCTATTCAAGAGGTACCTACTCATGAACAAGGTCAAGGTTTTTATTCCAGGCTATTTCTGGTACCAAGGAAAGGAAACGACTGGAGACCCATTTTGGACTTATCCATCCTAAACACATTCTTACTCGTACCAAAATTCAAGATGCTCACATTACAGCAGCTTCTTCCCATGCTGGGCAAGGAGTTTTGGCTGGTAACATTGGACCTCAAGGAGGCATACCTGCATGTCCTAATCAGACAAAGCTGCAGAAGATACCTCAGATTTCTTGCAGGTTCAATCCACTATCAATTCTCTGCATTGTCCTTTGGCTTATCTACTGCGCCCAGAGTATTCACGAAATGCCTGGCATCAGTAATTGCCTACTGCAGACTTCAAGGGATACAAATTTACCCTTATTTGGACGACTGCCTGATCCAAGCGGACAGCAAGCACATACTTCTGGAACATCTGGCTTATGTAACATGGTTACTGAATTCCCTGGGATACACAGTCAACAAAGAGAAATCCAGGCTAACACCATCTCAGAAAATAACTTTCCTGGGTGCCAACTTGGACACAAACACCCAGATGGCCTATCTTACGCCAGAAAAACAGGGGCAACTAACTCAGTACTTCAAAATACTAGCAAATTGTACCAGGCTTACTGCAAGGAAAATCCTGCAGGCTCTGGGCTTCATGGCATCTTGCATTCTTTTAATCCCATGTGCAAAGTTGCATATGAGGAAACTTCAATGGTACCTAAAAAACCTATGGTCTCAACACAGCCACAGTTTGGAAACAATAATACCAATAATTCCATGTTTGCAAAAGGAATTTCTATGGTGGGCCCAAGCATGTCAAACACAGGTCTCCCATTCTGCAAGCCTCAAGCAAATCGTCATCACAACAGACGCCTCAGATTACGCCTGGGGGGCGCACATGACAGACAGGTGCATTCAGGGCAAATGGTCCCAAAAGGAAAAGCACCTTCACATCAATCAGAAAGAAATGCTAGCAGTGATAAATGCAATTACAGCTTTCAAGTACCTCCTGCATCCAGGACTATTATTGATAACAACAGACAACACCACAGTAATGTGGTACATAAACAAACAAGGAGGAACACATTCATACCCCCTGTGTAGACTAGCCATGACACTTTGGAACTTGGCTCTGGAATGGCAAATCGAACTTCAGGCACAGTACTTGCCAGGTTTGGAAAACACGCTGGCAGACAATCTAAGCAGAAATACGACAGATCCACACGAATGGAAGTTGCATCCTCAAGTGTTTACAAAGATAATCCAAGCGTGGGGGAGGCCAGACGTAGATCTCTTCGCCTCCCACAGGAATCATCAATTGGAAAAGTTCTGTTCAAGGACCTTTCATCCAAAGGCCTGGAGAGTGGACGCCCTTTCTTTCGGTTGGGCAACATGGACAGTTTACGCTTTCCCACCTTTGCCTCTTCTGCCCAAGGTGCTCTTGAAAGCAAGAGCAGACAGACCGAAGATGATACTGATTGCTCCAGACTGGCCAAGACAACACTGGTACCCACTCCTGAAGAGCCTAACACATACTCCTCCCTGGTCCCTACCTCTAATGCCTCTTCTGATGACTCAGCACAGCTACAAAACTCTTCACAGCCAGCTGAAAACACTCAATCTCGCTGCATGGAAAATTCCTTAACACCACAACAGACCCTACTCCCCAAAGAGGTGCAGGATGTCATTTTGGAGGCCAGAAGGCCATCTACTAGAAAAGCTTACTCCGCAAAATGGAAACGTTTTTGCTCTTGGAATGAGAAAAAAGGCCAGGACCCTAGAAAACTGAATTTGCCTCAGGTATTACAGTATCTAGCTGAGCTGCTGAACAGTGGACTTTCATTTTCCTCCATAAAAATCCATGCCTCAGCCATTTCTGCAGAATACAACACTGATCCACCCTTATTCTCTCACCCACTCTTAAGACAGTTCCTCAGAGGGGCTAAGAATATAAGACCACCAAGGAAACAACCAATGCCAGCCTGGGATCTTAATTTCATTCTAGAAAAATTAACATTGCCTCCCTTTGAACCAGCTGCCTCAACAGATTTGCAATATTTGTCCTGGAAAACCGCCTTCCTTCTGGCCATTACCTCAGCTTGTAGGGTTTCGGAACTACAAGCCCTCATGGCTGTGCAGCCCTTTCTCATCTTCCATCAGGACAGGGTTTCCCTTCGAACCAACCCGTCATTTATGCCTAAAGTGGTATCCAGGGTAGCTTTAAATCAAGCCATACTTTTAACTACCTTTTACCCCAATCCTCAAAACAAAGGGGAAAGGCTGCTACATTCCTTAGATATCCATAGACAGCTACGTTATTATTTGGACAGAACAAAGCCTTTCAGGAAATCAGAACAACTTTGTGTCCTATGCTGTAGGAGCTCAAGGGAAGCCAGTTACCAAACAGACAATTTCAAAATGGATAGGCCACTGCATACAGTTTTGTTACTCCTATCATGGAAAATCTGTCCCTACAGGCATCAGATCCCACTCCACAAGGGCCACAGCTACCTCTACAGCCTTCCTCAGAGGAGTTCCTACCAAAGATATTTTGGAGGAAGCCACTTGGAGTTCTGTACATACCTTCACAAAACACTACCACCTGCCTTTATATTCCAAAACTAGAGCAGGCTTTGCCACTGCTGTGTTGCAGGGCATTCTGGCTCATCCCAGTTCCACCTAGTGCCTACCACCCTGTGCGTAGCTTTGGGATTCTACCCATATGTGATTACTGCAGCTGTGTATGCACGATGAACATAGTACAGTTTTGTACCTACCATAAATGTAGATGTTCGAGTGCTAATACAGCTGCAGTACAGTTTTCCCTCCCTCCTTCCCCTCTTGGTAAAGCCCTAGGGCCCAACCCTTCTTCATACAACCTGATTGGGTTATCCTTCTATGGTATATTTGCTTGCAACTACTGATTTTTGATTATATTGCATTGCATGTATATAAATATAATTTATGTATTGCCTTCCTTCTGGGGGCACCTGACATCTGGGGCAAGAAAGACTGAAGAAAATGGCGTCGGCTGCGTCTTATATACCCCTGCCTCACTGACGTCAGGAAGGAAAGCGACAACAACCGACGCCGGACCTAGACTTTGGAATTCGGCCGACCGGGGACCCGCCTGACAGCAGAAAACCCATCTGTGATTACTGCAGCTGTATTAGCACTCGAACATCTACATTTATGGTAGGTACAAAACTGTACTTTCTTTTTTGTCTTTTTTTTTTAATTTTAAACAAATGTTAGAAAACAAAAAAATGCAAGTTTATGCCAGTTTAAATATTGTTGGGTATGTGTTAATTATGTGAAGCAGTCTGTAGTAAATGTGAAGTCAGGGCTTGCTTCAACAATGTTATGTGATTGTGACATTTTACTAAAGCTTATCTGTTCAGCAGCTGGGTCTGTAGATTTTGCTTAGTGTTTTAAAGGTCACAGCTTCATTGGAGCATTTATACTAAATGCCTGTTTGCTGTAGACAGGGTATATCTGAAGTCTTACCTATTAACTGTCCAGACTTTCACAGAATGTCCAGATTTTTGCCTCATATTTTTGGAATGTTCCTCCTAAAATTTGTGGTTTTCTGTCAAATCACTGAGGATTGAAGTCACTAGCTAATGACATATGTTTGAGTTTCAAACTTTGTCCTTCATAAATGCATGCTAACACAAGTCATGCTTATCCTAACAACTTGTTTGTAAGAGAAATATTTAAAATATGTTCCTATTTTTTGCACACACCCCCCCCCCATTATTTTAGGCTGTGTCCAGATTTCTTAGGTTTAGAAGTTGAGAACTATGTCTGAATTATAAAGGGGCAGAGTTTCTTGCAGGCAAGGGTAATGTGTGTGGAAAATTATCAGGCAAGGGTAGTATCAGATATATACACAACTTGATAATATTAAGTTGTATTATAAGAATGCAAAAAGTGTGGGTAGCAGAGGAAAGATTACCTCTGGATTGTGCATGTATAAAGCAATGTCAAGATTATTGTTGGAGAGGCTGCAATGCTTCTCGTGTACATATCATAAAATGTGCATGTATGAATTAAAGTAAGGGTGAAAGAATAGTACTAGTCCTGAAGTGTAATCCTGTATAAGAACTTTTACAGCCTTAGTCAATCAGCACATCATATTTTTGACGCATCCAAATTTGTCACTGAAGCCCTAGAATACATTCTGAGCAACAGTGTAGATTTCTGAATTCTGTTGGAGGTCTTGGTAAGGTGGCCTTACCATCATTTTTGCTGGTTTTAACTATCCAGATATTTACTGGGCAGGTTTGCATGCCATTTCTCACTTTGCTTCAGACATTGTAGACCTTATCATAAAAACTTTGTTTGTTGCTTCCAAGACAGGAACATACTTGATATGGCTTTGACAAACTTTATTAAAAAGGCTGAGATCATTGAACAGCTGAGAACTTGTGATCCTGAGGGTATACAGTTACGTTTGGGAATTTTGACATTGGGAAAAGACTTTTATTTGCTGACTAGAATGCTGTTTGTGAATGAGAGAGTAGGAATGAGTGTTAATAGGTTAAGGAAGATCTGCTGTGATTCAGTGTGTAGGTTTATTTGGACCGTTAGTAACAAAAAGGCTGTTTGGAGAACAAGTAACTGTTAAAGAAATACAGACGTGTAGAACATAAAATACATTTTCCACTGATGCTAAATAAGAGGTTCATTTGTAAATTGAGAATCAGGAGGATTACTGTGTAGTAATTTGAATTTGAGCAAACTTTCGCTAAAGAATCTGTCCAAGTAAGCGATCTGCTAGATGAAAAATGACAATTTAGTAGACCCAGTTATTTTTAGTGTTACAGTAGTATGGAAATCATTGGCAATTTGAAATATTTTAAAATATGCATTTTAAATCTGACTCTGTAAATCACATTTTTCTCTACCTCCTGTTTGCAGTTAGCTCAGGTTAACAGTAAATGCCTACAAAAAAGTAGTAAATTTTTGAGTAATGTTAAGGATATATGTACTGCAGGCTGTGATATCAAGTTAGTTAATTCAGGATTTTGTATTGATCCTTTAGTGTACTGGTTTACTCCATTATTTCAGAGATGAGAGTTCTTGAAGATTGGAAAGTGTCATATGTCCGTAAAGAGGGAAGGTATGGTCTGGTTAAAAAAAAAAAAAAATACAAACCCTCAAGTCTTACCCGAGTTACAAGATGGTGCTTTTAACAGAAGTACTGTGATTAATTATCCACAATTCCAGTCAGCACATGATTAATCAAAATTCACATGTAAATCTTTACGAGGAATGCTATGGTAGGTATGCCACAGATAAAAAATACTACAATGATGTGCAGTATCACCAAAGAAGGGTGGTGCTTAGTCCTGTCACAGTGCACTACTGATTATGACCGTTTGTGAATTAGCAGCAAAACTGAGTTTGGATTTGCAGGCAGTTTACTTAATCAAGAAGAATCTTGGCAGGCTTCCTTGATTAGGAAACTCAGCCTATAGGGAGTGAATGTTAAACAAATATGCCTTTGTGAATATTGTAAATTAGTGGACTGTCTGAAGTGAGTCACCTGAACCTGAGCTTCTGGGCCAGAGCAGTGTCGTAAGGTGCATTAGCATCTAATGCCTTCATGGTAAAGTTGAACCCAACTACTCTTTGCTTTCCCACTAACACTTCTAATTTCTAACTGGGAAGAAAGGAAATGGCAAAAAGTCATACCAAGCTGAGCAGTAGAGTTCTAGTTCATCAAGCTGACTAATGACTACAGAGGATCCAGTAAGTCTTCAGCAGAGCTAACTCTTCATTCAGCATGATGGGAGACTTTTTGCATCCCAACTTCATAACTGTTATACAAGCATACATTTACCTACTGTTAGTTGGTCATACCCCTCTAAATGAACAGTAGTCTGTGTTGAAGGGTATCAACTCCAGTAACGTTTGGATTCACCTACTAGTCATTTCTGCCTGCATTCCTATGTAGCCTCTCATTACATCCCCTACAAGTGTTCAACAGTCCTTGAAGGGGTTCCACATAGGTTGGTGCTAGGCTATTGGCCCTAGGGCCTATGCAAGCGTAGCCATAATAATTCCCTGGCTATTCAGAACGGTCACATTTCCTTCCTTGGACCTGAACTTTGTCATAGTACAGTTAACCCAAATTCTCCTTTGAACCTTCAGCACAGGCAGTCTAGGTATGTCTTTTGGAAGCTGCTCCTCATGGGTGGCAAATAACTTATTCAGAAGGATCTCCAGCCTGCAAGCACTGACATCCAGGGAGCTTTGCACTCTTCTACAGGGCAAGGTGTCCTTAAAGACTTTCATACCTAAGGGGTTTTGGAGTCCAAAGCATGAAATGAGAGAGTGAGTATTACACACCAGTGTCGATTTTGTTTTTCATGACCAGCAAATAGGAATGTCTACTAACTAAGCAAACCCATATTAAATGGCTAGCAAGCTGTTTTTGGTTTCTCCTGTGGCAAATGTCATGATCCTAACTGGATAGGTCTGGGCCCATTCATGTCACCTGATACCAATGTGCTTTCTTCACCATTTTCTTTCCCACAATATTTGTGAGGTTGTGCATTTCATATCCATAAATGCAGCTCTAAACCCTCCAGTTTAGAATTAGTGGGAATTTTGCCACTGCCGTCTTGCAAGGCATATATTGTAGGGCATCCACTTGTGTCCAGGGACATTAACTGTTATGCTTGACTATGCTCTCATTCATCTGGTGAATGTCCTGCAACCGTGACCCTTATGAGCTTTCTGCAGGTGCCTGAGGGTACTGTTCATTAGTGTTCCTTGTAAGATTCATTCATGCAGTGATGCACACAATTGAAACTCCCATGCTTATCTGATGCGTGATTTTGCACACGCTCACAAAACAGCCATAATTAATATGTATGTATGCATTTCTGGGGCTCTAAAGGCTTTTCTGACTTTGTTTGCAGAATCACTTTGTATATACGATTGCAAACACTATTCTTAAGCCCATAGGCCGCCACTAACTTGTCTGTTGATCCAGATGATTTAGTAGCCTAGCCACAGCAATTAAAGATGGGCCTCCAGGGATTTGAACCCATGCTTTTGTAAATTATATGGTGTATACTAGTGCATCATCACTGTGAGCCACAGAAGCACTTTTAAACAAGTAGTATCTCATTGATAATGGTATCTGCAAACATTCTTACAAAAAAAAAAAAAAAATTTCACATACAGTTAATACACCAGTCAGTTCACTGATGCAGGGACCAGCTGCGACAAGATGGATTCTGACTGATTTAGTACTGCATTTTAAACGGGTACTCCGCTTTCCTAGTGTCCTGTAGAGTTGTTGCCTTTTCCATTGTTAAACTATTCCTATTTTTTCCTCAGGACTGCTTTGATTTTATTTAACCATGTTTGCAAACTGGTCCACTGACCCTTTTCAGTCACCATCCATTTTCACATAAGAAAAACAGCATGTACTTTTTATACATTTATCCCAAGGTGAACCACGCAGCCTTAACTCTGAAAGGCAATGTCACTTCTAAGACCCTCCCACATCATAGATGGAACTTTATTGGGTTTGTCAGTCCCAGAATTATTCCAATGGCAGTGCAAAAGAGTGTATATTTCTTTCAATACTGCTACTTGCTGGTTTGAGCTTCCTGTCACAAAGAAGGTGCAGCTTTTAAAAGCAATTTGGCATTTTTTTTCTTTCCTTATTTGCATTAACTAACAAAATTTCAGCTAGACACCTTGGAGGTAGTACGATAAAATCTTGAACAAAATGTAAGTGCAGAAGCAAAGTATAATCTACAGTTGCAGATGGAGAAAATAACTTCTGTGTATTCTATAACACTAATTATGTGCAGTTGAACTTATTTAATGTTCCTGTGTGCAGCTACATCGGTATCAATACTTCTCACTTAATACCTGATGGAGTATCGCATCAACCGGTATTCACACCACTGGGTGGCACTGTCTGCAGTGGCTGCGCCCGCATATTAAATGTATATTATATGCCGTATGTGTTGCACTTTGCCCCATGTCTTTCAGGGATTTTAATGTAAGTGAAAAGGGCTTTTCCCTCCAGTAACAGATTCCTCTCATGAAGTTGCCTTGCTGACCTTTTACAGTATAGGTGATGCAGATGTCCATTGTCAAAACCATATGAACTGGTTAAAGGCTCAACTATGTTTTCATCAGCATGCAGGAGCTTGGCTCGATATGAAGGCATTACATGCAGTCCTTGTGGTATAGAGGCATGATCAGGCATGCTCATGGTAAGACTGCTTCCTTAACCATTACTACAGATAGTAGCCACTTGTGGTATGTGGCATAGCTGTGACTGTATTGGGATTCTTTTTTCCCCCCCAAATATAATTTTTGTTATAACTCAAGTCCATAAGTAACAAAGTTTGTTTTAAGCACATGTTTACAAAGATTGATGAATATGTAAAATGCAAAATATTACACTGGAGATTTACAAGTAGTATATAGCATGTACCTTATAGTTGTGCATAAAACACAAACACACAGCAAGACTGTATACACTATGTACATGTGGTACCATGAGATTGTTACCAATTGCAAATGTCAAAAATCCTGAAATTTGAGACTCATCTTTGCAAAATTTTGTTCAAAAGTTGTATTAAAACTTTAAGTGAAATCAGAATATATTTATTTGTATGTGTGCAATGACATGTCTTACTCTCCTAAAATTTGATCTTATCTAAAATATTGGAGTCTCCTCCTTGATTTATTTTTTTGATTGGTTGTGATTAATTTATGGGATGATGTATATTAATGTGCCATATTTTTAAATCATGTCCAGGATAGTTGTGTATGTTGTAGCCAATTTTGTGTGATATACACTTTAACTAGAGTGAACAGTGTGATCAGAATATGTAATTTTTGTCTAGACAGTGTACTTGAAT
The DNA here is from genome assembly GCF_019279795.1 of Protopterus annectens. Lineage (NCBI taxonomy): Eukaryota > Metazoa > Chordata > Ceratodontiformes > Protopteridae > Protopterus > Protopterus annectens. The sequence goes on from NC_056731.1 coordinate 745,940,933, forward strand.
TAATATTTAATACTGCAAATTACCAAGAAAGATTTTTGTCACCCGTTTTCTGTAATCTCATTCTGAGGGCACACCATAGCTTATAGCAGCATTTGCAGCTCTAGACAATGTGCAATAAATCAGCATTTGGAATTGGGCAGGATGGGCAGTTCAAAGAAATCTCAGGTTTGTAGTGATTTAATCTGTGTGGGGTTAAGTAGGCATTATTTATCATTACTTGTGTATAAACACGTTTCTAGGTGTAAGTTTGAGAGTTTTTGATAACTTGGAGTTTCTGCTCCCAGAGTAATTTTCAGTCTTAAGATGCAAGTATTTAGAATATACCAGAGATGTCTGGTATTTAATACTAATCATCACTTTGTACACATGTGCCAACATATTCTTTTTTTAATAGGAATTTGCATAATTCAAATAGACCTATCTCATCTTAGTTAGACTTCAGATTTTGCATTAAAGGGGAAGCTAGATCTAACAATTGCCATAGTATGATTGTATAGCTTTTATTAAGATTATTAAGAGGTCTGATTTCTTCAGTGGGTTTACTCTTATATTTTAGTATATCCCATAGGTTCCAGTGTCTGACTTTTGGAGAGTTATCAAGGTTTATTTTATCATACATCATAATGTTTGGGTTAAGATTATATTGGTTGGAAAAAATAAATAATTTCTTAGGCTTATTGAACTCTGAAGTTTTTGGAAAAAAGTATTTTAAAGTAGGATATGAAGTTTTGTGTGTTTGAGGATTTCTTTAATAATAAAAGGAAGAGCTTTAGGATTCATTTTAAGTTTTGGGTATTTAATCCACACTGGGACCATTCACTTTTTTTTTGGATCAGTCAGCAATTTATAAGATCCTGCTAGAACAAATGTCATAATATAGCTCGAAATCCGGAAGGCCCATTCCCCCTTATCTTTAGGACGTGATGGTTTTTGATGGCTAATTCTGGTAGTTTTAGGGTACTAAAGATATTTTGATAGTGGTGGTGATAGGGATTTAAAAATTTTTAGACAGTATTACTTTTGTTGCATTGAAGTGGTATAGTAATTTGGGAAGTATATTCATTTTTATGACAGTCACTTTCAAAAGAAAAGGCAGTTTAATTTTAATCCATCTTTGGATATCTTTTTGTATATTTGCCCATATGTTAAGCTGTTTCACTTGTAATTATGAGTAGTTACTATCAAAGTTTATACCTAGCCGTTTAAAATTATAACGTATTTTTATATCTGTGTCAGGGAAGTAGTTTTCTTTATGACCAAGTGTCTTTTTTTTGGGAAAATAAGAGATTTATTTGGATTTGTTTTATAGTTTGATATTCCAGAGAATTTATTTATAGTTGAGATGACTTTCTGTGTTGGGAAGTTCCAAGTATATGTTCAAGTCGTCAGTAAATGCAGTTACAAATAAATTTGTATTTAATATTTACAAATTTGTATTTAATATTTTTGGTATGTGATAGTAGGTTCTTTGTTTTAAATATAAGAAAAGGGGTTCTGTATGTAAATTGAATAGATATGGGGATGGGGGCAACCTTGTCTAGTTCCATTTAAAATTTTTATTGGTTTTGGGTTTACTTTGTTTAAATAGAGGGTTGTATGGGAGTTTTTTTATACAGTAATTGGATCATTTCTGTGTATTTTTTCAGTATATTATAACAGGATAATACCCTGAATAAAAAAGATGTTTACTCTGTCAAAAGCATCGTTTGCATCAAGTACTAGCATGTATCTAGGGTTTTCTCTTGTTTAGTGAGCTGAATTGCTGCATCTAATGTAAGTAGTGTCCCAAGTTTGTCTGCAATTCATAAACCCCGATTGTTCAAATAAAATTATATTTGGTGAAGTCTTTTTCAGCCTTTCAGCTAGTAGTGATGCATACATTTTTATATCAAGATTATCAAGGTTATTGGTCTATAGCTTAATGGATTTTTCTTAGTTATTTTTCAGAATAAAAATTGTTTTTGAATTATTTAGATATAGATCAGTAATACCATGATCTCTTATGTAATTGAAAACAGTAGGATTTTTATTGGTCTTTGATGGAATATTTTGTGAAATTCGGATGTGAAGCCATCAGGTCCTGGAGACTTGCCATTTTTAATTTGTTTATTACTGATAGAATTTATGTAAAAGGCCCCTCTAGTGTTACCTGTTGCTAGTCATTAATTTTAGGAAATGTGATATTTAAAAAGTTCTCACTTTCAGATTCTGAAGGTGATAATTCATGTGGACCATAAATTTGGGTGTATATGTTTTCAAATGTATCAGTTGTACTAGTCATGTATGAGTTACCCAAGTAGAGTAATTCTGGGATTATTGGGGCTTTTTGTGAGTTTATTATCCTTGCTAATATTCTAGATGATTGCACCCATTCTGAGTCCTTAGCTAGTGTCCTCATTTCCGTTAGTAAGTTTTGTTTATGTAATTGATAAAGTTCCTTTTGTAGACTACACAAAAGTGAATCAAGTCCCAGGGTATTTCCATTTTGGATTTGCTTTTCTACCTCATTTATTCTGTCGATTAGCTTTTTTTTGTTCTTTTTGTTTTGTAAAAGCTTGCTTTCTAAATCAGAATTCCTCTAATTCTCATTTTGCTGGCCACCCATTGAATGTCATAAGGTATGTTTGTTTTATGTAAGTTTTCATCTAGCTCTTCTAAAATATTTTTTTTACTTCCTGTTGTACATCTTTTTTTTTTTTTTTTTTTTTTTGAAGTAAGTTTGGGTTTAAAGACCAGTTTGATTTAAATAAAATAGGATGTTCTTTGTGATTCATTGTTGCAGTCAAGAACTGTGGGTTATCCCTGCTTTGGTAGCCCTCGGTCAGCCCAAATACCAGAGTCAATGTTTTTCTGCGTCGGCTGCTGTCGCTTGGTGGCTGACGTCAGGTTGTTAGTGCTATAAATGAAGGCAGCCAGCGTCATTACATCGTCTTTCTTACCGTGGAGCCCGTAGCAGAAGCAGTTTGCAAGTGTGCCGATTGGTCGCTTCCAGAGTTCAAATTACAGCCGAAAAGGTCTAAAGCCAAGTACCCTGTTGGGGACACTTTTTTTTTTCCTTACACTAACCGATGTCCAAAAAAGTTAATTCTCTCGCCTATGGAAAGCAAATACCATACCAAGTCTTCCACCCTTACTGCATCACTTGTTTAGGCCCAGACCACGACGTCCCCAGTTGCTGGTTCTGTGCCTTCTTTAACGTGAGAACTATTTGTCATAGAGCTCTTTTTGTAGCCACGTATTTGTCATCTGTGTCCATTTTCCGAAATGGTGTCCGTCAGCCAACAATCCATAGACTTTCTGAAAAAACGCAAGGATATAGGTAGAGACAGACTACACAAAGCCAAACCTTCCGACTACTCCACCACTAAGAAGATTGTTAGCTCTCTGGAATTCAGTGAGGCGCCTTTGCCTTTGATTCAATATCTTTACTGGCCTCTACTGAGTCGGAGTCTGGTATGCTGCAGAAATCATCTTTGTCTTCCAAGCCTTTGGTTGTCTCTATCTTGGAAGGTTCTGGGGCTGCGACGCAGGTACTGGCTTCCGAGGAGGTCTTTTGCACTACTGACTTTAGACTAAAACCAATGTCCTTTCCTCAAGACTATTTTCTGTCAAACCAATGGATACTCTTGGGCCTAGAGGCAGTGCTTCTAAGAAAATTACCAATAGCCATCATTTTACCCCCTCCTCCACCACCCCAAGCTCAAATGCTTAAAATGGCAGAAGATCTTCTCACCCTTATCAGGGATAGTCAGGCTGCCCCTTCTAAAAGGAAGAGAGATCCTTCCCCTGAAATTCTGACAGAACAGGATTCTGAGGAGTCTGATTATTCAGATATTGAAGAGGAACAGCCACCACTTATTGCTTATGAGGATTCGGATGCAGAGGAATCCATTCCTTCTGCCTCCCCACCAGAAGATTTCCTTTGGGAAAACCCTTTACACCCTCAGGGAACATTTCCACTGGGAATCCCAAGACTTCCATCAGTCTAAGAAAAGACTGGGAGTTTCTAGACCTACCCCAGCACAGACCCTTGGCCCATCCCCCCCTATCTTAGAGGTGGTTGATGTCTTCCATGAATCCATCTGATCTCCTGACACCCTCCCACCTGTTCCCAGAAAACCTGACCGGTACTACTGAGTACTGGGCTCTCAAATACCTGTACAGAAATCCTGCTGCAGACCCGGAGGTTATTACACGGAGACCAAAAGGAGCTAAGGCTAGTTCTGCAAAGAATCCTACTCCTGACAAGGACTCCAGAGCTGTGGACAGATGGGGTAAAAAAAAGGATACACCTCTGCAACCTTGGCTACCAGGACACTCAACTGTCAGTTCCACATGTTAAAATATCAACAACACACTTGGGAACTTTTAAAACAAAAGGCCAATTCGAAAGAGCTAGCAGATTTACTGCACTCTATTTGTCAAGTGGCTAAACGCTCTCTACACTGCAGATGACGCCCTAGAAGCCTCAAGCAGGACAGCAGTATCAGGATCTGTCATTAGAAGACATGCATGGTTGAAGGAATAACCTCTCCCTGATCATGTCAAATCTAAATCACTTGAAGCACCTTTGGATAAGGACCGCTTGTTTGGAGAAAAAGCAGAAGAGGTGCTTAAAAAGATGGAAGGCAAAGCAAAATCTATGCAAACAGTACAAGATTTTCTTCTGGTACAACCTGCTAGGTTCAGCAGGAACTTTCCCTCAAAACACTGGTCCTTTCCCGCACCTAGCAGACAGGGGCAAGGTAAGCCCTGCAGGGAATAGACCACTAAGACTCCTATCCCAGGGACAGCAGAGAACCAAACAATCCACCACGTCTGCTCCAAAGGCAGGGAGTTCTAAGCCATCCCTGTATGGCAAAAACTCTCAATGACTCCCTCTCTCCCCTCTGCCCTCTTTTCACTCACCAAAAACTAGGAGGAAGGCTCTCCCTTTGCAAAGAGAAGTGGTTTTCTGTAACCAAGAACCAATGGGTCTTAAAGATCATTTCTCAGGGATACAAATTCTCCTTCAACGAACTCCCAATTACAAGAGACTACCCAGACCTGCCTCCAAATCAGTGGGCAGAGGCATTTAAGTCCAAATTCTCATATCCCAAGGGGTAGTAGAACCTGTCCCCGCAGATCAAGCAGGGAAAGGCTTTTATTCCAAACTATACCTTGTTCCCAGAAAAGAGGGCACTTGGTGCCCCATCCTGGAATTTTCCATTCTGAACACCTTCCTGGTGGGCCTCAATTTCAAAATGCCAACTTCGCAGCAGCTACTGCCTATGCTGACAAAAAATGCTTGGTTAGCTACCCTAGACCTAAAAGATGCCTATGTCCACATCCCCATAAGGGAATTCTTCAGAAAATTCCTTTGCTTCAGAGCAGGATCACAATGTTTTCAGTTCTCGGCGCTACCCTTTGGCTTATCTACTGCTCCCAGGGTATTCACCAAATGCTTAGCCCCGGCCATAGACCTTTGCAGACAGAAAAATATACAAATTTCCCCTTACGTGGACGACTGCCTCATTCAGGCAGAGTACAAAGAAAAGCTCCTCGAGGACCTCTTTGTCAAATCTTTCCTAACCTCCTTAGGGTACAGCATCAATGAGAAGAAATCAAAGCAAACTCCCTCCAGGGAGATAATTTTCTTGGGAGCTCTGCTGAATACAGCATCCCAAATGGCCTTCGTGTCCCCAGAGGAACAGAGCTTCCTGCCTCTCTGTTTTACCCAGCTGGCTTCCAAAAGTCACCTCACTGCGAGGAAGTTCCTGCAAGCTTTAGGGTACATGGCATCCTTCTAATTCCTCTGGCCCTGCTTCACATGAGAAAAATTCAGTGGTACCTAAATAATCTTTGGTGTTAGCACTCTCAGCCTCTAGAGACCTCTCTACCTCTGATCCCCTGTATAAGTGCAGAGTTTCTCTGTTGGGCAGGGGCCTGTGCCCAGAACAAGGGTCTTGACGCCTCAGACATAGCATGGGGCGCTCACCTAGAAGGTAGGTGCACCCAAGGACTTTGGGATGCACAGCGCACCTTCCCTTACACATCAACCAGAAGGAAATGATGGCAGTACAAAATGCTCTGCTATCCTCCAAACCCCATCTCAAGCCCAGGAGTTCTTATCAAAACAGATGCCACACTAATGTGGTACATCAACAAAACTGGAAGGGAACCCAATCTTACCCTCTGTGCAGGCTAGCCATGAACCTGTAGCTGACAGCCTCGTCCATGGGACTACATCTGATGGCACAATACCTACCAGGGATCAACTGCACCTTGGGAGACCACTTAAACAGGAACCTTCTGGACCCCCATGAATGGCAGCTCCACAGAAAAATCTTTCTGCAAATCACTCAGGCATGGGAACTCCGGAGGTGGACCTCTTTGCTTCGCATCCCAACCATCAGCTGAAAAAATTCTGTACCAGGGAGTACCACCACCTAGCCTGAAAGGTGGATGCCTTGACCTTCCCCCTGGAACACCCTTTTTGTGTATGCTTTCCCTCCTCTGCCTCTTATCCCCACGGTTCTGATCAAAATAAGAGAGAAGGGCTAAAGGCCATCCTCATTGCTCCAGACAGGCCCAGGCAGCACCAGTACCCCTTACTGTGCAGCCTGGCCTTACCACCTCCCAGGCAGCTTCCCCTGATCTCAGACCTCTTAACGTGGGGGGGGGGGGGTTTGGAGGTTGCACACAGACCTGCAGACTCTCAAACTATCAGCATGGCTTTATACTCTAAAGGCAAACAAGAGGGCCCCTGTTAAGCAAACAATTTCTAGACATCATCACAGAGGCCAGGAGGCCCAGAACCAGAAAAATCCTATGCAGGAAAATAGGAAAGATTCTGCTCCTGGAGTCCATCCAGAGGGGGGAAATGCCTCTCCACCTTCTCTCCCTCTTATTCTGGACTACTTAGCGGAGCTTCTTAATAGTGGCCTCTCCTCCTCTATTAAAATCCACGCCTTGGCCATTTCAGCTCATTTTGATACAGAACAGCTTCTGTTTTCACATACTTTGATTAAACAATTCCTCAGAGGGGCTTCTAATATCAGACCTCCCAGAAGGCCACTCACTCTCCAGCCTGGAACCTGAATTATGCTTTGGGAAAACTTACTTGATCTCCCTTCGAACCTGCTGCTTCAGCAGAACTAAGGGACCTCTCTTGGAAGACTGCTTTTCTCCTAGCTATCACCTCAGCCAGAAGGGTTTCAGAACTTCAGGCACTGATGGCCATTGAGCCCTTTGTCATCTTGCATGCAGACAGAGTATCCTTGAGGACCAATCCCTCCTTTATGCCCAGGGTGGTATCTGATGCAACTCTCAACCAGGCCATACATCTTCCTACTTTTTTCCCTAACCCTCAAAACAAGGGGAAAAGAATTCTGCACTCACTAGATGTGCACAGACAGCTCAGATACTATCTGGACTGTACTAAACCCTTCAGAAAAATGGACAAACTTCTTGTCAGCTTTGCCCCAGGGGTTCAGGAGAAGCCCATTTCCACATGAATATCACACTGTATCCATTTCTGCTACAGTTTGCAAGGGAACCCCCCCCCCGGTCTATTAGAACCCATTCCACTAGGACAGCTTCCACTTCCACAGCATTCCTCAGAGGAGTTCCAACCAAGGACATCCTGGAAGCTGCCATCTGGACTTGTATCCATACCTTTAGCATTACCACCTACCTCTATTTTCTAAGGCTAGGGCAGGGTTTGCCTCTGCAGGGCATGCTGACCCATTCCTACGTCTCTTACTGAGCCTACCCACCCCTCTTCTCAGCTTTGGGAATCCTCCCATAGGTGATGACTGCAACAGTGAAACACTAAGAACATAGTACAGTTGTATACACTTAACATAAATGTAGATGTTTGAGTGTATTCACTGTTGCAGTCCTGGTTTCCCACCCTCCTTCCCCCTTGTATCTTCTTTATATCTTCTTTCTTTAGGGAGACATCAGTTTCTAACTGTGGCTTTTGGCCACCAGGACCACTTCACCTTATTTACTTGGGCCTCTGACTGGTTAGGGCAAGAAAAACTGATGTAATGACATTGGCTGCCTTCCTTTATAGCACTGATTACCTGACTTCTGCCAGCAAGCTACAGCAGCAGAAAAACATTGACTCTGGTATTCAGGTCGGCTGAGGGATACCACAACAGGGATAACCCACAGGTGATAAGTGCAACTGTGAATACACGCTAGCATCTACATTTATGGTAAGTGTACACAACTGTACTTTTTGCCAATCTCTGCTAGTTGATCTTGATAATTCTCAAGTTATCTGAAAAGAATCTTAGTTCTACGCAATATTTGACCTCCAGATCCATAAAAGGTACTGATATTAAGAAAAAATCTATTCTGGACCAGGACTTTATAGCATTGCGAATAGTATGTGTAGTTATTTGTAGATCCAGTATTCTTTCTAAAACCTTATGGATTGAAGAGGTCAAAGTCAGAGATACTATTTTTAATGCTGAAGAAGCTTGGGTATTATGCAGTCCAGCCTTTCCAATCCTATCTAAATTCAGATCTAAAACCAAATTCCGGTCACCCGCTAGTATAAACACGTGATCTAGGAATTTGAGTAGAATGTTATAAATCTCCAGTGTAAAATCCTGTTGGTTTGAACATGGGCTATAAATATTTAAGAATAATATTGATTTGAGCAACCCAGAATTAGGAATTGTATAAAATAACACCACTGACCGTTAGTATCAGATTCACTGGAGCTTATCTTATTTTTTAATTATAATAGCCACCCCTTTTCTATTTGTAGCTTAGCTGGCTGCTATTATTGACTTTATCCATTTTGTATCTTTCTCTCTCTCCCAGTCTTCTGGCCACATATGCATTTCTTGAATAAATAATAATAATTCTTTGGATTTGAAAGCTAGATGCATAAAAAGCTTTCTCTTCTGTTTGTCCTGGAGCCCCTTAACATTCCAAAAGTCTATAGACATGGTTTTAAAATAACTGAAGTGTATAATGCTGACTGATTTCATTAAGTGAATATTACTTAACTTTGTATATGATGTTTGCCATAGAGATGTCATGGGTGTTCCATTCGCAGCACTAACTACACTCAGTAGTATCCCCGTGACTATCCACTGTACCAGTGTAACTGATGGTGTAGAAATTTAAAGTCAGAGAAAAATCCTTCTAAAATTACTTGACTACTTACATAGAACATGCAAACTTTGAATAAGAAAGTAGTAATATATTTGTTAGAACAGGGCAATTTTAACCCACATAAACGAAGCTAAGAATCGTGAATTCTCTCCAACACCCAATCAGTATGACAGATGGCTGTGCTTGTGCTCCTAAAAGTTTTAAATGACACCAAACATTTACAAGCCTTTCTGCAAGGAAAAAGTTTTGTTTTAACTACGAGTTAAATTTTAACGTTACTTGTGTAATACTAATACAATTCGTTTGACAAGAACATAATAAGAAAGCATTTGTGTCCTTTACCTGTTTCAGCCTGCTTATAGCAGTATGTGAGTGAGCAATGTGTTCAGTAATTGGGGGAGAGAAAACTTTCCCCTTTCGTTCTTTTTTAATAACTGCATTTGGTCTATACAATAGAAGCAAGACACAATGTCATTCACACACAGAAGGCATAAACATGAGTTCAGTTAGGTAAATGTTGGTGATTTAAAACAGATCTATTTGAAGCCCGATATACTGAGTATTGAAACTTTAAGTTGACTACAGTTTGCTCATAAAAGTAGCACATTCACTGTATATTTAAATTTCTGCTCTCGTAAACCCAGCTGAATGGCAAGACTATAATTATATAAAAAATGTAAGTGCTTGTTCTTATGGACTGAGTTTAACATAAAACGTTTTATAGACACCATTCTTGTTTTAACCCTCACCCCATGTTTCATCCTTTATCTTTCATTGCATTTCTTCTCCAGTCTTCAATTCTGTATTCAACAATCAAGTCAAGTGTATAACCGCAGAAAATAAAACAAACAAAAAAAAATTGTCTCATGTTTTCATGTTTTCCTTCTTGCATTAGATTCTTGAATAAATTCTGTCCTGGCATTATCTAACACCCTTGGGTAATAGATTTTCTTAGCACAATCATTGAAATAGATACATGTGGACATTCCAAAAAAAAAAAAAAAAAAACAGCGGGCACATAGCAGTCCATCCACAAGGCAGAGAACAAAAAGGATCTTAATACAAATTAACATTGTAAGTATATTTGCACTGCATATGATTGGTGTTAATTAAATATGGTTGTATTACCCTTTCCCTCTCTTTCCTTTTCCCTTAATAAGTACTTACAAATTCAAAATAGTAATGCGAACCAATAGATCCTCTTTCTTCTTTGCAGCGTAATGGACATCCTAGAATTTTGAATAGATTGCTTATTAAATTCATTAACTTAGGGTACTGTTAATAGGGACTGGATAGAATCTGGACCGTTGATTGGCTATTGGCCGGAAGTTCTGACCCGCTCTTTAAGGCTCCGAAGCACTTCCCACAAAAAGAGCGATGAGACAGAGATTTTAGTTATTTTTCTTTTAAACTCCGCAGTATTTGCTTTAATGCAAAGGTTTCTTGGGAACATCCACACAAAAATGCAACTCAGATCAGGATCTCGTTGAAAGCTTGGAAGAAAGCTGATGTCCTTCAAGAATGCAACTGCAGTCATAACATATGGGTTGTCCTGCCTCAGGCAGCCCTCGGTCGGCCGGATTCCAAAGTCTGGGTCCGACGTTGGCTGATGTTGCATTTCTCTCCGACGTCAGAGCGGCTGGAGTACATAAGCATCAGCTGACGCCATTTTCTTCAGTCTTTCTTGCCGCGCGGTGCCCAAAGCAGAAGCAGTTCGCAAGTGCTGGTCGGTCAGCTCCTGTATTCTTCGATTCCGAAGTCATCAAAAAAGCCAAGTACCCCGTTGGGGACCTTTTCTTGCCTCAGCCGATGTCAGAAATTACTGAAAAAGTTAACAATTGTCTTTCTTGTGGTAAACAAATACCTCATAAGGATTTCACTCTTACTGTCTTCCTTGCCTTGGCCCAGACCACGACGTCTCGGCCTGTGTAGCCCGTGCTCGCTTCAACAAGCGCACTCTCAGGCGCCGGGCGGAGTTTGCTGAAGATTTTTTCGGCGAAAAATGTGCTTACACAATGCCGTTGGAACTTCCGACATCGCAGACACCCAAGAAACGAAAAGACCGGGACCGACATCCTAGGCCTGCGTCTACCACCGACTCCATGCCAAAACCTAGCGCGAGTGCTCTGGTTCCCTCTGAGACTGTCTCTCCACCGCTCCGAACCGAAGACACCGCATTACCGACGACTCCGATTCCGGATATCACTCCGCCAGTTATTGATTTTCCTCTGGATACCGAAACCGAGGAAATGCCCGAGACCATTGCTGTAGACAAGGTCACTCCTGCACGTGGAGCTGCCAGGCCTCCTATGGCCATGTCTATTAAGGCCTACACTAGGGCTAAGGCAGTCAGCAAAATAAAACATCTTACTACTAAAACCTTGCCTCAGCCTACTCCAGAGACACAAATTATGTCTATGGCTGCTGATTTAATTTCTATGATTAGAGGTTCACAGGCCCATCCTGAGAGAGGATCCCAGCCTCCTCCTGATAAAAGGCCCCGGGTTGAACCCTCTGACCCTATTCCGTCAGATGAAGATTCTGAGGGCTCTGTCCACTCTGATAGCCAGGAAGAGCTCTTCCAGACCTATGAGGACTCGGATGCAGAGGATTCCATCCCCTCGGCCTCCCCTCCTGAGGATATTTCTTTTGGGGAAGTTCTGCATACCATGAGGGAACATTTCAAGTGGCAAGGCCAGGAATATTCTGATTCCAGAAAACGCCTTCGGACTTTCCTTAAGAAGCCCCAGCACAGGCCCTTAGCTATTCCTCCTGTACTTGATGTTTTGGATGATTTATATTCTGACTCTAGTGTTACCCCTGACTCTCTTCCTCCTGCTCCAGCTAAGCCAGACAGGTATTACAGGGTCCCAGAAACACATTCCCATTTATTCAGGGCCCATACTGCTGATTTGGAAACTATTTCACAGGGGCCTAAAGGAGTTTCAGCTTCCACCTCTAAAAATCCATTGCCCTCCAACAGGGAAGCTAGGTTATTAGAGAGATGGGGCAAAAAGGTTTACACATCCACTACCTTATCTATGAGAGCTTTGAATTGCCTTTTTCATATGTTACAATATCAGGATTTCCAGTTAGAAGATTTACAAAAAACATTGGCCACTCCTGATCCTTTAGACAGGAAGGCTTTGCAGGAAGCTGTACATAATACTCAGCAAGTAAGCAATCACTTCCTGCAGTGTGGATATGATGCACTGGAAGCTTCATGTAGGGCAGCTATGACAGGGGCAGTCATTCGTAGGCTTGCATGGTTAAAAGATCAACCTCTACCAGATCATGTAAAGGCAAAACTTCTGGATGCACCTTTGGAAAAGAACAAGCATTTTTGGTGCTAATGCTAAGGATGTGTTAAAGACCATCGAGGAAAAAGCAAAATCAGTTCAGACGGTGAAAGATTTCCTCCAGGTTCAACCCCCCCAGATTCAGTAGGAATTGGCCTTCAAAAAACTGGTCCTTTCCTAATCCAGAAAAGTTTCAAAGGGGTAAAAACAGACGTGGCCGAGGAAGAGGCCAATACAGAGGTCCTTACAGGGGACGACAATGGCAGCCAGGAAACCAAAGAAGCGACGCCGGGGTTTTACCTGCCCCACAGCCACAATCTCAATTACTTTCCTCTACTTCCGCCTACCAGGGAACAAACAGAAGCTCCCTTGGGCAGGAAATTATCTCTGTTTGCAGAAAATTGGCACAGACTGACAAAGGACAAATGGATTTTGGACATTATAGACCGAGGCTACAGGTTCCATTTTCATACCTTGCCAAGAAAACAAGGCATGCCAAACCTACCACAAAACCAGAGGGCAGAGGCTATCAAGCAAATCTGTTTGCTGACTCGGATGAAAGCAATAGAAAGAGTTCCACAACAAGAACATGGCCAGGGGTTTTACTCAAGACTGTTCCTTGTTCCAAGAAAAGAATCTCAATGGAGACCAATACTGGATTTGTCCGCATTAAACACCTTTCTCATAGTACCAAAGTTCAAAATTCTGACTCTACAGCAACTCCTTCCCATGCTGGGCAAGGGGTCTTGGCTGATTACTCTGGACCTCAAGGAGGCATACCTGCATGTCCCTATCAGACACAGCTGCAGAAGATACCTCAGATTTCTTGCAGGGCCAGAGCATTATCAATTCTCAGCATTGCCATTTGGCTTATCTACTGCGCCCAGAGTATTCACAAAATGCCTGGCTTCAGTAATTGCTCATTGCAGGCTCCAGGGGATACAAATTTACCCGTACCTGGACGACTGTCTCATACAAGCGGACGACAAATTGATGTTGACAAAAAACTTGGACTATGTCATACGATTACTTCAAGCTCTGGGATACGCAGTCAACTTCCAAAAGTCCAGACTGCAGCCATCCCAGCAAATAATCTTCTTAGGAGCCAAACTAGACACAGCCTCTCAAATGGCTTACTTGACAGAAGACAAGCAAGAGAAGTTAACTCATTACTTCAAAGGTTTAGCAAAACTCACCCAGATGACTGCAAGGAGATTCCTACAGGCCCTGGGTTACATGGCATCCTGCATTCTCCTGGTTCCATTAGCAAGACTACACATGAGAAAGCTTCAATGGTACCTAAAAAGCATTTGGTCTCAGCACAGCAACAACTTGGAGACCAATCATTCCGCTCATTCCATGCCTACAAAAGGAATTCCTATGGTGGGCCTCGGTAAGCCAGGCAAACACAGGTATGTCATTCAAAAAACCACAGATAACACAGACCATGACCACAGACACCTCAGACCTTGGATGGGGGGCGCACATGGAAGGCAGGTGTATACAAGGACAATGGTCTCCAAAGGAAACACATCTGCATATAAACCAAAAGGAAATGCTGGCAGTAATGCATGCCATCGAGGCCTTTCAACACCAACTTCAGCAAGGCCATTTACGGATACGGACAAACAACACCACTGTGATGTGGTATATAAACAAGCAAGGGGGCACCCACTCTTACCCCCCTTTGCAGACTGACAATGCATCTTTGGGAAAAATCACTGAGCCTAAACATCCAGTTACAATCCCAGCTTGTTCCAGGCAAAGACAATGTGTTGGCAGACAGCCTAAGCAGGAATTTCACAGATCCACACCGAGTGGAGGTTACATCCGAAGATCTTCACACAACTCACTTCGACATGGGGCAGGCCAGAGGTAGACCTATTTGCCTCTCACCTCAACCATCATCTACAAAAATTCTGCACAAGGACATACCATCCAACAGCTTGGAAAATAGATGCTCTCTCATTCAACTGGAACTTCCTAACAATCTATGCATTCCCACCTCTGCCACTGATGACCTCAGTATTACTAAAAGAGAGACCCAAGGGAATCATAATAGCTCCGGACTGGCCAAGACAACACTGGTACCCACTACTACGGAGCATATGTCACACCAGGAGGTGGGCCCTTCCACAATGGCCTCTACTTTTGACTCAACACAATTTCAAAACAGTGCATCCAAACCTTCAGACACTGCAGCTAACAGCCTGGGAGATCCCATAAATAACCTCAACCTATCTCTCTCCAAGGAAGTTCAGCGGATACTAACAGAGGCTCGAAGACCATCCACCAGAAAGGTTTACTTGGCAAAATGGAAGAGATTCAGCAATTGGAATACCAGCAAGGGACATGATGCATCACTGTTGAACATCCCACTCATCTTGGAATATTTGGCAGATATGCTAAAGAACGGCCTCTCATATTCTTCCATAAAGATACATGCATCAGCTATTTCAGCTAGATATAACACTGATCCTCCTGTCTTTTCACACCCTTTGCTAAGGCAATTCCTCAGGGGAATCAAGAACATTAAGCCTCCAAGAAAGGCCCCAGTGCCAGCCTGGGACCTCAATTTTGTCCTAGAAAAACTGACTCTACCTCCATTTGAGCCAGCAGCTTCAGTTGACTTGCAATTTCTCTCATGGAAGACAGCTTTCCTGTTGGCAATAACCTCAGCAAGAAGGGTTTCGGAACTTCATGCCCTAATGGCAATACCACCGTTCATAATTTTTCACAGAGACAGGGTTTCATTAAGGACCAACCTTACCTTTATGCCAAAGGTGGTAACTAGGGATCTGAAGTAGGATATTCATTTGTCTGCAACCTGTGGGTTATGGATCCGATATCGGATCCGAACCGGCATAGTTTTCCAGCTATGGATCCAAGCTCTCAGCTCCTCCCCTCACCCATAATGCCCTGCTCTACCCTCATGACCTCAGATCTTGTTTGCCGCGCTGGTAACTGGATGTGGTTCTCATAGCTCTCAGCTAAGTGGATTTTTCTTGTTCAAGAATAGAATATTTTTGCTTTCTTTAACCTTTTTTGTGTGAAAGTTGTAGGTTTCCTATTATTATTGACTGTTTTTAGTTTAATTTAATTTTCAGTAGTATATTTTATCCCCTCCCCTCGCTGGTACGTAGAGTGTGTGTGAGGCCTGTGTGCTTCTTTATTGTTTTATTGTTTTAAGTTACTTCTGTAACTTTTGGTTAGCTTTAGTGACTATGGCTGAACAGCCTAAGTCAATATTCTCTAAATGCTCCGAGTGTGGCCATAAGCTCTCACCGGCTGATGGCCACACTCGGTGTGTTAAGTGTCTTGGGGTTGAACACCTCACATCTGGTTGTTCCCTTTTTGCAGGGGTCAACCCCCCGGCACTGAGGGGGCGGGGGGCCAAGCTGGGCTTGGCGGGTCTTTACCGCCGGACTCGCTCCGACCCCGCTCCTTCGGGACTCCTGCGGCTGCAGCTGTTCCCCTGTAGCACCCTCCTGCTCCTGGGACTCAAACTCCGCTTCAGGACAGGAGAGGGATGCATCTAAAAGGACCGGAGGGAGAAGCACCAAGCGCGGGCCGAGACCTCTGTTTCGCCCCCGCCAAGCTGGCTTCTCCCGGCTTCCTTTTGGTGCGGTCTCCTCCTTCTCGGCCCGGTTCACCGGGTCCTGAGGAGGAGGAGACCTGATCTCCGCCGAGGCTATCGAGGAGGCATTCCAGGCCTACCTCGGTAGCCTCGCCGAGATCTACCCATAGCCTCGGATGCTGATCTGGACCGGATGATGCGAAGGTTCATCCAGGCCCAGATGCAGATGGGAGTGTTTGCCTCCCCCGGGAGCTCAACACCCTTTTCAAGCCTATTGCTCCTTCTCCGACCCGCTTCCCGGGTTCGAGCAACTGGAGCCGAGCAGCTTCGAGCCGGGGAGGTCGGAGCCGATAGTACTTGGTACCGGATCCGACCATGCCTCGAAAGTGCCGGACCCGATCTCGGAGCCTGGATCCGAGCCGGATCCGGGGATCAGTGCTCCTTCGGCGCCGTCTGTGTCGGAGCGCACTGTCCTTCGGATCCGAGTGCCGCGCCGGCTCCGATCCACTCTTCGGATCCGAGGGGGAGCCGATTGTCGGATCCTTTGATCGAGGTCGGCTCCCCTTCGGCTTTTGATGTAGTGGAGAGGGCTCTGTTGAGGGTCTCCGGACCCCCGGCACTTGCTTCGGCTCCGTCCCGCGCTCCCTCTGCACTGGGCCAGGCTTCCACCATCCGGCCCCTGGGACAGCCCGTTCCTGTGCCCCAAGTTGCTCCCATGGAGCAAATTGCTGCTTGCGAGGACTCCTCTGACAGCCCCCCAGAGGAGGCTTCTCGCAAGCATACGTGCAAAAGGAGGCACATTGACTCCCCTGAGTCTCTCACTGAAGACACGGACTTGGAGGAAGGGGAAGGCTCCCCACGGTCACCCCCCGAGGATGTCTCCTTCGGAGACATCATGGAAATGCTCCGTATCAGGGGGGGGTGGTCTGCCCCCAAGTCTTCCTCGGACGAGTCCGTGTTCTTGGAGGCATTCGAAACGGGCCCGTCTACCTCTTGGGTGTCCCCCCCTGCCGACCCCTGGTGGACCTTATTACCACCAGGGCGTGGAAGGAACCGGACACCGTGGAGCCAATTCCCAAAAGACCTGATAAAATCCTTAGCCCGCCTTCTGACAGGACCCATTGGAGTAAGGGGCCTCCTGTAGATGCCATGTTGATGGCGGCGGCCACAAAGAGGGAACTGGCTCAGGAGAGTCCTCAGTCCACCCACCGAGCAAGGAGTCTCGGATGATGGACCGCTTGGGGAAGCGGATGTTCAGTTCGGCGACCTTCTCGGTAAGGGCGCTGAACTATTTGGCACATGTTATTCGGATGCAGCGAGACCTTATTAAAGAGTACGCTGCATCCCCCCCTGAGTCCATTTCGGAGGAGGACAGAGCTCTGCACTCCACCAAAATGGCCACTCTTAGGTCAGTCACAAATACTTCTATGCGGCTACTCTCCCATGCTACGGAGGGCGCCGCTAGAGCTGCGGGACAGGACTGGTCACTAGACGCCAGGCCTGGCTCCGCCACTCGATTTTTCTGAGCCCTTCAAGGCGCCGCTTGCAACGCCTTTGATGGTTCTGCTCTGTTTGGCAAGGCGGTTCGCGAGACGCTTACCCAGAGCGAGAAGGACGGGAAGACGCTGTCTGCCGTCGGAATCCGCTTCTCTGCACCCCAGAGGCCCTATTCTAGGAACCAAAAGGGTCAGAAGAAGATGTGGTTCCGGAAGTCGCAGCAGTCCCAGCCTGCTCCGGATAACCAGTCCTTCCGTGGCAGAGGAGGACAGGGAGGACGCCGCCCTAGAGGCAGAGGGGCTCCCAGAAACTTCGGGTCCAGGGAACCTTTCTCTGAACGGCCCGCGCAGCAACCCTGAGGGGTTGCCCGACTGCTCTACTCTGGAGGCAGTCGGGGGACGGTTTTCGGGGCACCTAGCGGCATGGGAGTCCATAACATCGGACCGCTGGGTTCTCCAAATCATATCCAGGGGATATCGCATTCCTTTCCTTCGCCTTCCAAAGTTGAAGTCCCTCCCAGACGTACCACCCGGTCAAAGGGAGGCCGCTTTGGCAGAAATTGGCCATCTGCTAGAGAAAAGAGCCATCCAGCCCGTTCCCCCAGACCAGATCGGATCAGGGTTCTACTCCAGGTTCTTTTAGTGCCAAAAAAGACGGGGGAACTAAGACCAATCCTAGACCTCTCTCTCTTGAACCTGGCAGTTCCCAAAGAAAAATTCCGAATGGTCACTCTACAATCTATTCTCCCCCTTCTGGGAGAAGGCCACTGGATGTGCTCGATAGATCTCAAGGACGCGTACTACCACATTCTAATGGACAGACGCTCCAGGAGGTTTCTCCGCTTCCGGCTGGGAGCCAGTCACTACCAGTTCCGGGTCCTTCCCTTTGGTCTCACCACAGCCCCCAGTTTGTTTACCAAAGTACTAGCAGTGGTAGCGGCCCACCTGAGGCTTCAGGGGTGCAGGTCTTTCCCTACCTGGACGACTGGCTCCTTACCGCCCCAACAAGGCATCTACTTCTCTCGGCGCGAGACTCCTTTCTCCATCTTGCTCCATTTCTGGGCATCACAATAAATACAAACAAGTCCAACCTGGCACCCACTCAGCTCTTAGATTTCATAGGGGCCAGACTAGACACAAGGAGTTTACGAGCCTTCCTCACTGCGGACAGAGTTCTAAATCTGCAGCTCCAGGTGCGGGCCATTCTCCATTCATGTTCTGTTCCAGCGGAGTTGGTCCTGAGGGCTCTAGGGTCCATGGCTTCGACCATAAGACTTCTTCCTCTTGCCAGGCTCAATATGCGCATTCTACAGTGGACGCTCTTAGTACAGTGGTCGTACCTTGCTCTCCCATGCATCATCCCATAGCGATCAGCAAGGCTTGCAAGCGGTCCCTCTTGTGGTGGCTCCACTCCCGGATCTCCACGAGGGTCGCCCATTTTGTGCTTCTCCCCCTCTCGCCACGGTGACCACGGACGCCTCCCGCCTCGGGTGGGGGGGGCACTTTGCGGGCCGGACAGTCCAAGGCACGTGGAACGATTCAGAGACCTTACTGCATATCAATGTTCTAGAGATGAGAGCAGTGCTCTTAGCGTTGCTAGCACTTCAGGACTTTCTTCCTTTAGGAACAATTGCGATTCAATCGGACAATATGTCTGTTGTCTGGTACATCAACAAGCAAGGGGGAACAAGGTCTTACCCTCTTTGTCGAGAGGCCATGAGAGTTTGGGAATGGGCAATCTCCACCAATCGCTTTCTCATAGCAACGCACATTCCGGGTCGGTCCAACATCCTAGCGGACAAGCTCAGTCGCACCATTCTGACCCCTTACGAGTGGTCTCTCAATTGTCAAGTAGCGGAACGCATATTCGCACGGTGGGGAACCCCTTCATGCGATCTTTTGCTTCTCCTCAAACACCAAGTGCGACAGTTTTTCGCTCTAATACCTCCTCCCGGAGGTACCCCAAGAGACGCTCTGGTGCATGCTTGGCCACCCGGTCTTCTGTATGCCTATCCACCCTTGCCTCTGATGCTGCAAGTTCTTCAGAAAGCCTCTCGGTGGGTTGCAGAATGATTCTCATTGCTCCGTTCTGGCCTCGACAGATCTGGTTCCCCTTTCTAAGGTCTCACTCGGTGAATCCTCCTTGGATTCTAGATCCCATTCGGATCTGATATCCCATCCATCCTGCATTCCTCCTCCGAACCTGGACAGCCTGAAGCTGACCGCTTGGCTGCTCCAGTTCCACTCTTGATAAGGACTCGGTATTTCTTCACCGGTAAAGGCTATTTTGGTGGCGGCTCATAAACCATCCACTAGAAAGGTTTACAAGCAAATGGAAACGCTTTCTCTGTGTGGGCGGAGCGGCAAGGCCTAGATCCCTTCACGGTTCCTCTCCCGTAGTGCTTGATTTTCTAACCTCTCTCTTTAATGATGGTGCCAGCAGTTCCACAGTCAAAGTTCAACTGGCGGCAATATCTCACTATCACATTGGTCAAGAGTCTAATCCTCTTATGTCACCCAAATTGTGCAAAACTTTTCTTAAGGGTACATTCGTTCTCAGGTGCCCTATAAAGCAAGCAGTTCCTCCTTGGGACCTTTCTTTGGTCCTACAGGCCTTGACCGCTCCCCTTTCGAGCCAGGCTACAGTGGACCTCAAATTCTTGTCTTACAAGACAGCCTTTTGGTAGCCATTACATCAGCCAAGAGAGTTTCTGAACTTCAAGCTTTATCAGCTAAACCTCCTTACTTGGTTTTTATCCGGACCGTGTCTCCCTCAGGACCAACCCGTCCTTCCTTCCTAAAATCGCTTCTGAAGCAAACATCAATCAATCCATTAACCTCCCTGTTTTCTTCCCTAAGTATGAAAACAAAGGTGAATATAGGCTACACTCACTAGATGTTCACAGGCAACTAAGATTTTATCTCAACAGGACAGCTGGTCATAGGCAATCCGACCAGCTGTTTATTTCCTTTGCAAAATTCAATTTGGGCAAGCCAATTTCCAAAGTTTCTCTGTCCCGCTGGATTTCACAGTGCATTTTATTGGCTTATCAAGCGTCAGGAAGGCCCGCACCGGAGGGTGTTCATGCCCATTCAACCCGGTCAGTATCTACCTCAGCAGCCTTCAAGGCTAGGATTCCTCTAGATGATATTTGTGCAGCAGCTACGTGGGCTTCATCTCATACATTTATTTCTCACTATAAGTTGGATCTTGCATCTAGGGTAGAGCATCCTTTGGCTCCGCGGTGCTCCGGAATATCCTTCCATGATGGCCGCCCAAGATTCAGGTAGCTGGGGACTCTGTCCCACAGGTTGCAGACAAATGAATATCCTACTTCAGATTTAGAAGTTATGTACTCACCATAACGCTCCATCTGAGTAGGTGTATTCATTTGTCTGCAACCATCCCGCCCTCCTATCCCCCTGGCCTTTCAGTTTCCTGCATATTACTTGTTACCCTTTTGAGGGTATTGTTGCTTTGGCAAACTCGATCTGAGGTCATGAGGGTAGAGCAGGGCATTATGGGTGAGGGGAGGAGCTGAGAGCTTGGATCCATAGCTGGAAAACTATGCCGGTTCGGATCCGATATCGGATCCATAACCCACAGGTTGCAGACAAATGAATACACCTACTCAGATGGAACGTTATGGTGAGTACATAACTTCTAATTTCTTTAAATCAAGCTATTAATCTGCCTGCTTTCTTCCCCAATCCTGAGAATAAGGGGGAAAGACTGTTACATACCTTGGACATTCACAGGCAACTTCGATACTACCTGGACAGAACCAAGGCCAGTAGGAAGTCTGAACAACTTTTTGTAGCTTACGCCCCTGCAGTCCAAGGAAAAGCAATTTCAAAACATACTATTTCAAAATGGATTGGACATTGCATCAAATTCTGTTATTCTTTTCATGGAAAGACTGTTCCAGCCAATGTCAGACCACATTCCACCAGAGCTACAGCCACCTCTACAGCATTCTTAAGAGGGGTGCCTACTAAGGACATTCTAGAAGCTGCTACATGGAGCTCCGTGCATACATTCTCCAAACACTACAATCTCCCTCTTTACTCCAGATCCAGAGCAGGCTTTGCTTCAGCAGTCCTGCAGGGTTTGATTGCCACACCATCTTTTTCCTAGAGCATTCCTCCTCCCCCAGCTAAGCTATGGTATTCTACCCATATGTTATGACTGCAGTTGCATTCTTGAAGGACATAGTACAGTTTTGTACCTACCATAAATGTAGATGTCCGATAGACATGCAACTGCAGTCGGATTTTCCCTCCCTCCATACCCCTCTATGCCTAGGGTCCACTCCTATCCCTGTTACTCTTAGCTGGGGATATCTGTTATGGGGTATTTGTTTTATTGCTCATTTATTTGTCTGGAATCCTGTTTTTGTCTTCCAATTTGATTACAGCCTTCCTTGGAGGGCACCTGGCATCTGGGGCAAGAAACACTGAAGAAAATGGCGTCAGCTGATGCTTATGTACTCCAGCCGCTCTGACGTCGGAGAGAAATGCGACATCAGCCGACGTCGGACCCAGACTTTGGAATCCGGCCGACCGAGGGCTGCCTGAGGCAGGACAACCCATATGTTATGACTGCAGTTGCATGTCTATCGGACATCTACATTTATGGTAGGTACAAAACTGTACTTTTTTGCCTCTCCAACTGATGATGCAAGGTATTTATGGTCCTTATGCTGGAACCTGAGTGTTTGGATATTTCATTTGGAATTTTTTTCCAATTAGATATGTACAGAAAGGGGAATGTTGTTGTCTGGTAATCTTAATTTGCAGAGGCATCTTGTGACCATTCCAGAGGATCTTTTCTTTTTTGTTTGTATTCTGCGAATGTTTTGAAAGTTCAGAAATTTTGCATATACTTGTCTAGAGTGTGTGATTTACATAAAGTGCAGTACACTCTTTCTATTGTCATAGCTGTTGCAGTTGCTTAATTTTCTAGTAGTGTACTAATGATTTGGCGTACCGTATTTAACTGGGCATGTTCATATTTTTCCAGAATGCCTCTGATCAGGAGATTATTTCTACGACTTCTAGTTTCTAAGTGATTTTTTTTTTTTTCTTGTAGGTCCTTAACAGCTTTGTCTTTTTCCTCCAGGGCATCCTGACCTTGTTTAATTTTTAGTTTGTTATTCAGAGAGCTATTTTCAGTTTCTTCCAGATGTGAAGCAATATATTTTATTTTGGAACCAAAGTTTGTTAGCTGTCCTGAGAAGTTATGAATAGCTGTTTGTAATGGCTGCAGAGCTGCTTTCAATTCTTCCATATCCTAGGTTTGTTCTGTTTTAGATTTTACAGATTGTGTTTGAGTTTAGTGCAGTTTTGAAGTTTTGAGTTTCTTGCAGTTTTGAAGTGTTGTTTCCACAATTGTTTCCTTATCTGGAGAGGATAATTTAGTTTGTTATTTGTAGATCCATAGATTCAGGTTCTTTTGACATTCTGTTGAATTCAGTTTCTGCTATAACCGTTATCAAAAGTTTTATAGGCCTCATGCACGTGGATCTGTAGGCTCTGCTCTCTCAGATATTTACAAAAGCTTCATTTAAACGAAACTTTATAATTTACATTCACTGAGGACTATTATGTTTTTACCTAGTGTAATTTTCTTTTAGATTTAAATTGGAGAGGAATGAGCTGTCAAAATAGGATGGTCATCTGACTTCCATCATCTTGTGTCCAGGATTCTGTTTTCCAAATTTAGCTGTTTTAGTTAATGGAGTGACTGACGCAACTTTGCTGTTTTTATGTTGATGCTCTTCAACAGTGCTATGATTTTTAATCCATTTCTGTACTACATGAGACCACTAAAGAATATTATTTTTGATGTTCGAATACCCCCCCCCCATACACACATACCCATTCCAGGGTTTGTATTCAGAAATACTCTTAGGCATGCAAGAAGCACTATAGTCTTCAAGGATACCCCGTCCTTGTGGAAGATGTATAAAGTTCCCTGCATGTCCGTGCAACTTTCTGATTTTCATGAAAAGGTTTTTGCAGATAGATAATAGGTGTAGTAGGAATATCTGGATGCTGGTGACGGTTCCTGCCAGTCTCTTTTTTTTCCCCTAAAGTTTAGGCCAGCTGTTTGCCTATTCCCTAATGTCTCATGCAGTGCTTGCCATAAGTGTAGATGTTCATATAGAAGAATCATTATGGCAAAACTGGCCCCTCTCCTTTTTCTTGCTGGTGCTTCCTGTGGGTTAGGCCTTTTTTATTTATATAGTTAATATTAGGCTGCTTTTTTCTTGTGGATAGTAAACAACTTATCCTTAAAAGTCCTTTTTATCCTATGTAATCACTTGGCAAAGATTAGATGCGTAATTTTTCTATTAAGTATTTTGATACAGGAAATAGTTTAGGTGTGTAGGTTGTTATGCAAGAACATTTGTAGGTAATGTCCTTCACTGGTTTATATTTGCCAGCACTAACAAAAAAAATATTGTTCTTTACACTTGGCTTTCCTGCTTATCACAATAGCAATCTCTCATCCCCTTGAGGTGCCTGACTGCATTCAAGTTATGACCAGAAGTTAGATGTCGACTTGCAACTTTATCTGATGAATGTTTTGCAGAGGTGAACACTGAACATCTTTCTCAAATGTACTTTTTGCTGTGCTGGAATGTAGATGCCAGAGTTCTATGACTTTAAGGTTATAAGGAGCGAGTCTTTTTTGCATATCACAGGAAGTTCTTGTGGAAAATAACTTGTCTTGGTGCCCAAAGAGATAGGGATGACTTTTCTTTGTTTTGCTTTGAAATGCTTTGCTTTTCCCAGCTGATACTACAGGACTTGAATATACTGTGCTGGGGCAGAACAGTTCTAGGTCAATGAAAGGAAAACATACTTTGTCAGAAGTCATCTTATTGAAAGTTAATAGTGCTATAGATGTTTGTACAGAAATTTTATAAATACAAATGATATTCTTTGCCAGCTACATAACTTTGCAGCAGAGTTGTGGAACTCCGATTTGGTTACTATAGTTACTTCTGGACTAATTCTGCAAATATTTATAAGACCACATGAAGTAATAACATTTTTTAATAAAGATGTATAGTAACTGCTTGGCAAAGCTGCTCCCTTAAAGGCAAAAAATATGACTTGGTTTTTATTCCTTCACCATCCTTCACCATCCCTTCCTTCTGCCATTCAGCTTGCTGTCGGCATGTTTTAATTTTGTCACTTTAGAGCAGGTTATCAGACAGGAAGTGATGCATTTCATACTATCACTCTGTCAGTGATGTATTTAGTTAACCATAAAAAAACTGTGCTGCATGTTTCCAATGTCATTTATGCATCAGCTTGATTGAGCCAAAACAACCATGCTAACAAAAGCAGCTATAACCTCTATCTTGTAAGAAAAATAGCATACACTTTCCTAACGTAATATAGTACACCTATTTTCATGATGGCCAATCACTTCAAGTACATATTCTTAAGGTGAAACTCTGTTCAGAAGTACAGCTATCTGTATGACATAGTTAATGCACTTGGTGTATGAACTGTCCATTTAGCAGCTGTGTGCCTCAATCTGTAGATCCCAAGAAGTTGTGTGATATCCTCTATGACCCATCTGATTTTTTTTTTTTGTGATAGTATATTTTTTATTTCACAAACAAGATTATATTATGACTTTGTCACCTGTGCTGCAGTGTCATTGGGAATGGAGATAAAAAAATTCTTAAGTACTTAACTGTACAAGTCGCATCTCATATCCATGGGGAAGTAATTTAGCACTTGGATACAGCTTCACTTGTATAGTACAGTAACTACATTAATATAAATTAACTGGGTGCAGATATTTTATTAATACTGGAGTTATGAATTCTGATATTAGGAGAAAATGAAAATGGAATTTTATACATGAGGTTATGTATTCTTATATTCTCATCTTTTGAGAAATTGAAATTGCAGTTCCCTGGTTTAAACTGTGCCTCATTCCTTAACCTCCTGTGTCAAAGATAATTTATAGTGTCTCGTATACTGCTGAGTAACATTTGCTTTTATAGCCGGACTTGAGAGAATTGTATTTTCAAGTTCATTTTTTAATATGGATCATTACTAGGCAGACATTTAACTGCAGCATGTACCATACAACCACCTTAGACAGTTGATATGTTATTGTAGTTAAAACATTTACTGCTCATTTCTGTCATACTTGATAGCTGTAATCCAGGGAGAATGTTGTACTGCACTTACCAGATTTTTTTAATGTAGTGGTATTGGTGCACTCCTAAAGTGAGGGTTGATTGTAAGGAGTTGTGTATCCATTTTTTGCTAATGTATGGAATATCTTAAGTTTCAACCAGATAGCTACTGTCAAAGGTTAGCTGCGGTGGTGGTGCTGCGGTAGCGTTGTCGCCTCTCAGTAATACGCTGTCCCATTCGATTCTCAGCTAGAGCGTCTACTGCGTGGAGACATGCATGAATGGGCGTACCTTCGTTGAAGGTTGTGAGTCAGGGCTGGCAACTCGGCACATAAAAATCTATCTGCCAATCATTAGAGGACCGGAGTTCTGTTGTGGCGACCCCTAACCGGGAAAAGCCGAAAGACACAACAACACAACGGCTACTGTCAAAGGTTAGTTGGCAGTCTGCCTCTCTGACTGTAGTACCATGGTTGTAATGGTCTCCAAAGGATCGTTTTTGCCTTATACAGAATATATGAATGAGATATTGAGGGATGCCTGTTAGAAATTTGTTTTTACTTCAGTATGCACATAGCCCAGATTTGTTCTGCTATCACTACTTTGCATATCAGTAGATAAAAAAAATGCAGTCAGATTTCATTTCTACAGACACAATTGCATACTGGTACACTACTACTAATAGTTGCAGAATTGCTGCTTTTATAACAAGGGAACTCCATGCAGGTGGCATCAAGTCTTAATGCCATTATCATCAAAAGGAATATTGCAGTAGTGATGCAGACAGATGGGGGGGGGGGGGTATGTTCTTGATCATGAGATGACACTCTTAAACAATACTTATTTAACAGCCAGCAGGGTATGTATGTTCTTTATAGGCTTTAGGAATTTTTTCAGCCCTGAAGTAACCTTAAATTTCATGTTGGGGGGGGGGGGGTCATAGCTGTTATCGGAGTAGTACATCTTAATGAATGTCTTTGTTTCCTGTACTATCTAATTTTTGTGCAAAAACTATGAAAATGGAAAATTACATTAGTTGGTAGAAGGCTACTTGTGTGTTCTAAAAATAGCACATTTGGAGTTATGAAAAAAGATTCCACACAGTCTGAGAAGACTGATACTAGTGCCTAGCACACTGAGAAATTATGCTTTGGAAGTTAAGTTGGAGTGACAGCATTTAATTTGTTTTGGGTTCTTTCCCACATTTTTTCCTTTGGCTTTTTAATAGGCATGTTGAATCCTTAAGTTGCAAGTCAACTAAGTGCATTGCATTGCCTTATCTTAATAGACAGGAGTTACGCTAGTTTCCATGTTGCTGCTGCCTATATTAAATTACCGAACGCTTAAAAAAGCAAACGGTAATTGATCGACCATATGTAAGCGAAAGCTTGCAATGTTGAAGTGTCATCGCAGCGACACCCCCCCCCCCGGGGCAAAAGAAATCACTTCCAGCAAAAAAAAATAAAAATTAATTTCAAACATTACATTAAGTGGGGGGCTGCGCCCCCCCTTACTTAAATATACCAACTCAGAGACCGCACTGTAGTGCCGAAAACGGCAAAGTACCAAAGCGGCCAAGCAAATTCTTTCCCAGGGAAAGAATTCTCTTAACAGCCACTTCGATATTGTGCATTTTCAGCCTTTTAAGTTTGACCAAGACGCATTTGAAAGAATGTGTCTTAGGTCTTCTAATGTAGACCCAAAAAAATCTATAGCACTTTGGTTTATGTAATGCAGAGCTGTAAAAAGGAAAAAAAAAACACATTGTAAAAATCGTAGAGTAGTTGCATTTCTGCACATTATTTTGATGTGAGCCACATTTTGAGCACAAACTTCTAATGTTTGGTGTCAGTATTAACTGAAGTTTCCAAAAAGTGAAGGTATTTGTGCAGTAATCTTTGGCCTTTTCATAACTGACTGCCATTGGGGTAGCAAAATGCAGTTTTAAGCAAAAAAAAAAAAAAAAAGCCTGCTGAATGTTTATTCTTGTCTAAAACTTAGTGTTTTAATTCTGACCCAGTGGAATACTTGTGGTGATGTGGGAACTGTTGATTTAGAGGGGATGGAATCTACATTTGGGGGGTGAACTATGTTCATGTAGTCAAACATTTCCATAGTCTTCCATCTGAAAATTTATTTATCACTATAACAGCTTATCACCAACTGTCACCTGCATTAAATTTCAGGGTTGTGCCATATAGGTTCATAGGGTGGTACTAGGTTATCGGCCCTAGGGCCTATACAAGCCTACCCATAACAATTCCCTAGGTATTTCTTCCCACAATATTTACTTCCCTAGACCCCTGCCTAGCAGGGCGACTGACGTGATCCCCGGGGTGAATTTCTATCTCCCATCCAATCGTCAAGGTTCCTTTTGAAGAGGACCAAGGAGGCGCTCTGCTTGACATGTATGTATGGGCAGTCTATTCCAGAGTATGGGGAGTCTCTAGGTCAGGAACCTATCCCTCCAGCATGTTTTTTTCATTGTGATAAGGTTTAGATCCCTGGAGCGTATGGCTCTGAGGGATTGTGATTACTTTAAGTGGAGCATGTCCAACAGCTTAGGGTTGATATGGCCTTGTATGTTAATCAGAGATCGCCTCTGAGAAGACTATATGCCACAGAGTATAGCTGGAGTTTTTTTTAGAAGTTAGTTAAAGGAAAATGAATAGTTTATGCGGCATTCCTGTTAATTTTGCCATTGTATCATGTGTAGAAGGGGGCATGCATAGGCACACCCTTGAAGTATGTATTTTACAAGAAGCATAGAAGTGCAGAAGCATGTTTGTGAATAGCAAGCAAGTGCTATTTGCCCTAGTCAGGCAGCCAGTTTTCTACCTTTAGGATAAATACATAGTTGACTGTAATAAGAATATTGTAATAAGAATATTGCTCATCTAGGACTACATTGTCAGTTTCTTGCATTCTAAAAGTTAGAGGCTGCCTTTGAGCTCACTTTTTTTGCTGCACCCTCCACTTCCCCTTTTTTCAGATTGTCCACCCCTTTTTTTTTCTCAGAATGGTGCATATCTCCCTTTGTGAAACTTTGATACTAATCCTGCACCCATTGTCCTTGATATTCTGTGAAATGCCAGTGTTTGCCTTTGCATTTGGGTCTATGAAGTAGCAAACTTTTTTTTTTCCGTATGGAGTCTCTAGAGCTGTTTTTATAGATGCATAGTAACTTTTCTTCAAATTTTTTGTTCTGTGCCTCCTGATGTAAACCTTATGATTTATTATCCCTGTGCATAATTACTCTGAAGATGTGACTTCATCCTTTGAAAAGGAACTTTCCATTGGACTGTTTCTTTCATTTTAGCCCTTTAAACAGCTTATATGGGGTATGTTCTGATGATGATACATATTGCGAAAAGTAATATTTGTACAACAGTCCTGTTTATCTTGCAGCCAGAACTACCAGATTTCTTCAGATTCTCGTGTCGTGTTTAACCATGCCTGCACTGTTGCTGTTTCATAGCTCAGCATGAAGTATATTTATGTTCCCCAGTTACTATCTGGTTAAAACTTGCTCAGTCAGCATTTTTGTAGTCCTCACCTGTATTTATTAGTTTGTCTTTTTTGCTGCTGTGGGTGAATTGACTGGGGACCCTTTTAAGCAATTACTTGGGCTTAAGGTAGTTGCATACATTTAGGTTCATTTACCATTGGGCTTCATTGTAGTTTATCGCTGATTATATGAAACTCTTGTCTTTGGAAAGTGGTATGCTGCATATGGTAACCCTGCTGTGTCAGTCTGTACCTCCTTAAATGCATAGCAATTTTCAGGGTGTTTACCTTTTGAGCAGTTCTTGTTTTATGTTTTATACTTGCTGAAGTCATGACCACCTAGTGAAAGCTTGATGGTGGAAAGGGAAGATGAATGTGTTCGCTGCCTGACCTTTTGAATAGCATGTAGTTTATATAGCAACACCACAGGTCTTGCACTTGTACTTTTGCATTTGCATCTGATGTGTCTAGGCAATTTATTTATTCATTCATTCATTTCAGCCTTACTTGGGTGGGAGGGTGAATTTTCCCACTATTTTATTTGGTGAATATGATGTAAAGCATAACAGTAATGTTTAGGTCGTGCATTCCTTCCTTAAGCAATAATCCACGCCTGGGTGTGGGTAATGCTGGATTTACCCACAGTTGGTGTGGTTTGGTCATGAGGGTGAAGTAGAGCCACTGGAGTGATCCCCAGGGTGAACTTTTATTACCCATCCACTCATCAAGATTTCGCTTGAAGAGGGTTAATAAGTTGCTGTGCTTGACATGTATGGGCATGGGTAGTCTCTGGGTTATGAGCCTGTCCCTCCAGAATGTTCTGTTGATTGTGGTAATGAGGTTGAGGTCTCTGGACCGTGTGGTGCGGAGAGATTGGGATTTCTTTAGATGTTGCATTTCTAACATAGCTGGGTCAGACATAGATTGGTCAGACATAGCTTTGTAAGTCGAACAGAGATTGCCTGTTAGTAGACAATATGAGACCGAGAATAGCTGGAGTTTGTCTGTCCGTGTAGGACATGTGTTTCAGGCCTAGGATCCTCTTCCTGAGATACTTTTGTGGCCTCTCTAACTGTTGTAGGTGTCTAGTGAGGTACATGCCAAATGGGGCATTATACTCTGGTCTAATGAGGCAAGAGTAGAGATAAATGATTACCTCTTTCTTCCTGGATGTAAAACCCTTGTTATTGAGATGTGCCACATAGAAGGACTTTCTTGACTACAGTGGCAATGTGGTGGTAAAAGGAGAGGTTGCTGTCAACCTGTGTCCCCAGATCTCTTATAACACCTTCAGTGTTCAGTGGGCTACCATCGATCTGGCAATTAGTGGGAACTGAGCTTTTCTCAAAGGGGATGACTACACATTTTTTGGCATTAAGCTTAAGGCCATGGTTTCAACACTAGTCATTGGTCTCAGTGAGGCCTTTCTGTAGGATGTCTGCATCACTTGGGGAGCAAATAATGGCTCCCAGCTTGCAGTCATCTGCAAATGTGGTCAGCCAGTCATCCTGTGCTGGCCTACACTTCTGAAAAGTAGATGCCAAACAGGAGAGGACCCAGGACCAATCCCTATGAGGCTCCACTCATGACTGGTCGGCAGGCTGACTTGAAGTCCACTACTTTCACACTGTGGATTCTATCTGTGAGCCAATTTGCAACCCACCTAGCAATATAGGGGTTGATGCCTAGCTTGCTGAGTTTATCAATAATTCCTGAGTTAAGAATGGTATCAAAGGCGTTAGCCAAATTGAGGTAGGCTGTATGAACTGCCTTACGTTCATTCACTGCTCTGGTGACTGACTCAGGGAAGTCAACCAGGTTGAGCAGGCATGCTCTACCTTTCAAAAAACCAAATTGCTTGGGATCTAGAGTTTGTAGATTCCCTATATCCTTGTTAATTAGGTCCATGATGATGCACTCCATACCCTTACATATCAGGCTCGTCAGGCTAATGGGGCGTTAATTTACAGGGTCTGTAGTCGCTCCTCCTTTGTGGAGAGGGTTAACTGTAGCAGTGCACCATTCGGTAGGAACAGAGCCTGAGGTGAGACTGTGAGTGAACAGAGCATGCAGATGTGGTGCCAGTTCACTTTGTAATTCATGTAGAACACAGCCAGGAATATTGTCTGGTCCCATGGAAGCTATATTCTTGGCCTTAGACAGTGCAGCTTTAACCTGTGCTGCAGTAATGTTGGATGCCTGGCATCCTTCTGGTATTGAGATTGGTCTTTTAGGGGGGAGAGAAGGGTAAAGTTGGCACTGAATCTGTCGGCCAGTATGTTGGCAGTATCTGTTGGCTCATTATAGGAAGTACCATTGTGCAGTAATTCGGAGCAAATCTGGGTATTGCCATGGAGATCCTTGATAAAACTATAGAAGGCTTTGTGGTTGTTTAGTGTCTGCCGCAATTCTGCCTTCATAGCTGGCTTTGGAGATTTTGATGAGGAATCTCAACTTTTTGTTGAGGCTAATAAGGGAATTTTTCCAGTCTTGGGACTTCACCTTTTTCTGCAACAGTGTCTTCCTTCTGTTGTAGCATTTATCAGTAGCAGGTGACCACCAGACTGGCTTCCCTTTTTTGGATGAGAACATCTTGGTTCTTTTTGGTATGGGCTAGTTCCATGCATTTATGTACATGTGTTCATACAGTGCATTGGTGTATGATTCGGCAGTCATGCATCTATTTTCTATTGGCATGGGTGCCATGAAGTTTATCACCTCTGTTTTTAGGAGCCCAAAGTCAGCTTTGGAGAAGTTTTTCATGGTGGATACCTTTGTAATGGGGGTGTGGGTGAGATGTGGATTTTCATGGTGATTAGTTTGTGGTCTGATCTAACCAGGGAGGAATTGACTACTGGTGTAGAGCAACGGTTGCCCATGTTAGTAATAACCAGGTCAAGGATGTTGCTTCCTCTAGTGGGGGTAAGAATGAGCTGGTCCAGGACACTGGAATTGATGTATTCCAGGAAGCATTGGCCCAGTGCATTGGTGCATGAGTAGTTTTCCCAGTTGATGGAGGGGTAGTTGAAGTTGCTTAGTATGAGTGTGTTGGGTTGGATCTTAATAGTTTCCCGTGTACTTAGGAATGTGGAGTGAGAATCATGGGACATGGTTTGGGACCTATAGCAGGCTACGACCTGAATCGCCGTCTTACCGAATGTTAGTTGTACCTGAAGTATCTGAGATGCTTTATGCTGGGCTACTGGTCTGGAGGCATATCCTTTATGAATATGGAGATACCACTGCCTTTGGAGCTTCGGTGCATGTTCTGGGGCCGAAAGGTGTGGAATGAGTTATAGCCTGGTGGTGCAGGGGTGCTTTCTACTGCTTTGAACTAGGTCTCCGTTACAGCACAAATGTTGATGTTCTTCATTTTGGGGAGTGCTTCGAGCAAGTGCATCTTGAGATTGATTTTTAGCGTTGAGCAGCATGACCATCAGATTGCATTTATTTATAGCTGTTGCGGTGGTAATTTGGTCTTTGGAACACTGCCTAAAAAAAGCACTATTGGGGGGGGGGGCAAGAGCCTTCGCCAGTGTCTGGAAGCCCAGAGGTGACCGATGCAGGCCATCTCTGGCAAAGCATCAAGGTCCGTCAATCATGTCATCTCAAGCAGACAAATACTGGATCCCCTTAGAATGACACCAGAAACTTAGCCAGTTGTTGAAGTCAGTAATTTTTTGTTTGTACTGTGGTATCATTCTGGGCGATGGTAGGATGCTGCCCAGGCCTAGGGTCATACCTACCTGGGCCACATAATCTGAGATTTCCACCACGTCTCTCCATGTAGTCCAGGGAGGTGCATCTTAGGTCATTCACACCCACATGAACAATGACAGAGTCATAGTTTTACTTGTGGAGTGACCTGAGTGTGTGTGTTGGATTCTGGTACCTGATAGACAGCTGACTGTTACCTTCTCCTTATTCAACCTAGTGAGTGGGACATCACTGTGCCTCACTGTTGAGTCACCTATGATTATTGTATTGGGCAAGCTGTTTTGCCTTAGGGGCTTAGGTTGAGGGGCACACTGTGTTAGGTGAGTTATGTGTCTTGTAGTTTGTGCTGTGTTGTGGTGGTAGTGTGCTTC
This sequence comes from Protopterus annectens, assembly GCF_019279795.1. Taxonomy (NCBI): domain Eukaryota; kingdom Metazoa; phylum Chordata; order Ceratodontiformes; family Protopteridae; genus Protopterus; species Protopterus annectens. The sequence goes on from NC_056731.1 coordinate 745,974,188, forward strand.
TGCCTTGGAGGTCTCTGCTGTTTGGGTAGATTTCTGATGAGAGCTTCTGCAAAGGTGGGTGTGTGGTTGGTGTTTTTATGTGAGGGCTGTGATGCTGGGTGTTCTAGAGGGCTGTGTGTTTCATGTGATGTGGTGCAGGTGTTGACGGTCTCCTCTTGACCAGCTATTCCGGTCTTGGCTGGGGAGTGCATGGCTTCCAGTTTGGAGATAGATGCATCTCTCACAAGTCTGAGTGGTGGGAGGTAAGAGGAGAGGGTTGTCTGTTTACATGAGGCAGTTGCTACACTGCCTCAGAATGCCCAAGTTCACCAGGTTAATAGTTGAAAACGCAGGAAACTGACCTTTAGGCATGCCAAGAGGGATGGTCATCATTACTAATACTGGAGCTGTTTCCTTATAGGACATCTAGTGCTGATAGCACTTGTGTGCTACAATAATTGCTACAAAAAGCCTGATGAAGTGCTGGTGAATAAACTAATTGAAGTGCAAGAGAGAAGAGAAAGTTGAAAGGGATAGAAAAAAATACCTAAGTGGCCAATAAAACTACAATTTCAGAGCTGGAAACCACTCCTCCTGTGGTAGATAGGCTACCTAGTGCTTACCACTTCCACTGATAAGGTGGAAGGCTTCCCTCTAACACACAAGGGTCTGGGGTACTCAGAAACTTACAAAACAGTCCTGGATATTGCAGATAGGTATCTGGACTAATTTAGCGACAAGAAAGGTGGAAAACAAGCCCAGAACTATTTAGCACTTGCAGTATGAAAAATTGTATTGATCTGCTTCTTTCGCTCAGATACCTGTTCCTTTTAGGAAGTGCAATATTGTGAGGAAGCATTCTGCTCCTTTTCATTCCATTAACCCTAGCTAACCTCCCTGCCTTTGTTGTTCATCTTCCTTTCAATCCTCCCTGGTTAGTGTGTGTGTTTTTATATTCCCTTAATGGATTGCATCACCTAATTCTGTTAACTTGGTATTACCATTTCCGTGACGCTTCATTTCTTATCTACCCATTGTGACTCGACTTCACGTAAGAAACATTTTTATTTTATATCAGCTTTTGCATAGGTCTGCTGTTTTACGTGGGATGTGATTGTGTGAGTATGGTAGTTATAATAATAATGTGACTATATGGTAAAATTCTAAAGTTGTGTAGCTTGGTTAGACTTTTTTTAGGCTGTAGATCACCTTTTTTGTTTTTTATGTGGATGGATGTGGTCAGTTTCCTGTAAAGAGTTTTGTGTAGTCTTTCCTTATTTTTGGCTAGCTTGATATGCATGTGCAAGCCACTTTCATTGATTTACTGTGGAGTCTGTAATAGGGCTTAGCAGTGTCCTCTTCAAAAGTACATTTGTCCAGTAATCCATTGTGCGGCCATGCTGATAGAAGTGTAGCAGATCACACCTTAGCATGAGGCTGGTACTGAGGTGCACTTGTCTTCAAGAACAGTCTGACCTTTCTGCCTCATAAGGAAAGATCATTTTGATACTGATATCCATCATTTACACTTAATTGTGGCTTAAGTGTAGTCAGAGGAATGGGAGGGGTACATTCTCAAACTAGCACATTTAAGATCACTTGCATAAGATGACAGAGGTGAACAGGTGTCATTAGTCTATCTGCCCATTTTTACGTGTTGTTGGGTTGTCACCTCAACTGTTGCCACATTTGGTCCATTGCCGCTCTCCTACCATCTTTGAAAGTCATACTCAACTGTTGCATGTCTTCTTTGTACTTTATCAATCTTTTGGGTTGACATCAGTCTCCTTGCTTTGTTCCTGCCTCTCCAAAATATGCTTTACTAAATCATCTGTTTTCCTGCACATGTGACTGAACCACCAGTCTGTTCTACTTGACCTCCTCTGTAATTGGGACTACTTTTGCTTCAATACTAATGTAATTTCGTTGACATTGTATTTCATACTACCCATTGCAGGCACTTCATCTTTATCACTGCAAGTGTCCTCCATTTTCCAGTGTCATGGCACAGAGGGGTGAATCCCTGACTACAGTCCAGGTGCCCCAGTTTCCACTAGCTCCTCCAGTGTCTAAGATAGTGGCAAGCAGGGTGGGTGCACCTATTCTTTTGAGAGAGGATTGTATTGATAGGTGTGGTCCCTGTTATGCTCTGGCAGAAGACACTATTGGGTTGGCAGGAGCAGGTGGGGTTTAAAGGAGTGTTTCTCTCCAGTGCATGGTGTGACACACTTCTTGCTGACACAGGCTTGATCAGATAATGAGGTAAGATGAGACCACACAGTAAGGGCAGTGGATTAGGGACATAACTTGCAAATTAGAACTGACGTGGGAAGCAGTGATGACTATTCTGGTCCACTTGACTACTGTACCATAGTCTAGCCATGTTTGGCGTTGGAGTTGAACCCATGAGCTGCCCAGGGTATTGATGTACCAGTGCACCTATGAATAAATGCAGAGCAGAGGGGGACTCGGCAGGAAAGTAGAACTGCCACATCTGTCATCCCCAGACTTACTAAAAGAGAGCATGTTTGACAAAAAATAAAAACCTTCCGCAGCTGCTGTCTTCATTGCCTAGGTTTCTGTGCCTTAGAGAAGCAATGATTTTGCCACTTTTTTTCATGCATCTTACTTTTCTGTTGTATACTTGATCACTATTAAGACTCCACCCCAAATATTATTATTCCAGATTCCTGGTTTTAAAGTGTAGTTTAGGAGCTGCAGATTACGTTTATAGTGTCATTGAGTTTAAGCCAATACTCTGTAGCCTTCCATATTTTTGTATGTTATTAACATACGAATGGAAAATACATATGCCCTTAGTGAAGGATGTTATATGATCACAAGGAAGATAAGAAAACAGCAAAAGTATGGACTGTGATAGTCCTGTGCTGCTTGACAATTAAAATATCCGATTAGTAAATAACAAGCGAGTTTGGACAACTAATTTGATATACAGAACATTTTTCATGTTGGTCCTTGGTAAAGGCGGGGGTCAACAAAAATTGTAAAACAGTTTTATTTCCAAAGAGTTGTTTAATATACTTGTGTTTCAGTAAGTCTTCCCATGTTTTTCCATAGATTTTAATATTTTCTTTGGCTTTTCATGATGCCTGCTCCCACATAACTTTGCAGGTTGTCAGGGTTGTTTCCTTCATTACCAGCTTTGAAAAGTCCCTTCAGGACTGTCTTTAGTCCCAGGGTCTCAGTGTTTATGCAAGTAATGTCAGCATATCTGAGATTGGCACAAAAATGTTTTCCTGCTCAAGTGACTGGTAGTAACAGTTTTCAAAGATATTTTGTTCCACAGAGAGCATCTCTGCTTGGTGTGTTCCTTGGTGGTTGTGACATTCCCACTCTGGGCCAGTAATCAAGGAGCCTAAATCCACACTACTGGCACTGGAGAAGGACGTTTACTTGGAACAAAAATGGATGCACCCAGTATTTTCAAATGCACGTGTCTGCAACGAGCACAATTTCTCTTGAGTACACGGAACACACACAGTCTGGGGTCTGGATTTCTCTGCCTCCCTGCAGGTCCCCAGTATCGCTTCCCACTGGCACAGTTGTAGAGTTGAGACCTCAGCCAAGTGTCCAAGCAGAGTTCTCTACCAATCTCTCTGTGGAACTAGTGCTTCATTTCCCTCTCTATTAGTAGCCTCTTGAATTTAAGAGCAGAAAATATTTGATATATCTAGTTTCACCATTTTGCTTTTTAAGCTATACTATTTAGATTATATGTCAACTTTAGATAGGTGTTTTAAGTAGATGTTTGAATATACTTTATTTTTATATTTGTATACAACACGTTTCAGCATTTCTAAATATGTGTATTAAGTACTTAGTACCAAACATTCACCAGGATTTTATTATGCTGGTTTGCTTTAAAACAAACCTGTGTAAAAGTAGGACTGTTTTAATTGGAGCATGTATTTTGGGTTTATATAAAAAGAGGAAATGGGTAAGGTTTTGTATCTGAAGTTCCATTTTGTTATGGTAAATAAAGGGAACAAAAGCGTTAATTACCTTACTCTGCCTGGCGTCTTGGATTTTTTGCCTTAAGGAATCTTGTGCATTGACTTTCAAGTGTGGACGCACACACCTGGGAAAGGCTGGCACAGATTTACTAGCTATGTCCTCCTCTGCCCAGACTATAAGGTAGTTATACCGCCACCACACATTCCATAGCCAGCTACTCTTAAGACTCTTGCAAGCATACCCAGTTATACTGAGTGAAATTAATATTAATACAAATGGTAATGTTGACCAAACACCAAGGCTTTCAGGAGTGGCTGCAGTGTCACTGAATAACTTAAGCACTTTCAAAGGTTAAAATATTCTCTAAAGGACCAGCCACAATAAAAAGTATAAATATATTTAATATTAAATAATAGAAGTACAAGAAAATATTAAGTATTTGCAATAAACACGAATTTCAGTCACAGAAAATATTAAAATAACAGATGAATAGATTCACACATACAGAAAAACAGTACTTGACTAATCTCACTATTTTCCTGACTTGTCTAAAGAATTGATGTGAAATTGTTCAATCTCTCCGTTTGTTCTTACACAAGGGTTCGGAGCCGATCCTCGGCTCCGAGTCGGCCGCATCACTAGCTCGCATCTTCGAGAAAGCTCGAGGCACAGTAATATCCCATGATCCTCCGGTGCTAACCCTCAGATCTAGTAGCAGCAGCTAGCAGCAGATAGCATCGAGAGGCTCGGGCCAGTAGAAATTTTACTATTTTTTCTTATATACTGATAATTTTTTATTTTTCTTATACTCTTTATCATAGCATTTGATAGCTTTATTATATAGTGGTTGTTTGACTATTTTTCATATAAATATATATCTTAGTGTGCTGTGGTGTGTTTTATAGTTTACATTTATATATATATATATATATATATCACTTATATTGTTGTGTAGAAATTTTTCTTGAGTGCTGTCTTTTTTCTGTTAAAAATGTCAGAAAAGACCAAAAGTGGTTTTAAAAGGTGTCAGTGCGGACAGAAGATGTCCATTACTGACAACCATTCATCCTGCGTCTACTGTCTTGGCCCTCTCCACTTGCAGGAAGACTGTTCCATCTGTTATTCCTTTAGTGGGAGGGTCATGCTGGAAAGACGCAGGAAGTTGGTGGACAGAGGTTTGATTAAACCTGAGTTTCAGGAGGCCCTGGACAAGGCTGAACAGGTTTCGAAGTCTTCGAAGTCTTCGAAGTCTTCAAGAGTGTCGGAGCCCAAGTCATCGGCTCCGAGCACAGTTTCTGACACCGGCTCCTATGACTTCGGTGCCAGGTGTCGAGACCTTATCTCTGCACGAGGCTCAGGTCTTGGAGCCGGTATCAGAGGTACCACTGTCTACTATCCTTCGCTCGGTGACTTCTTCGATCCCTTCGACCCGTTCTTCGAGGCCACTTTCCGACTCCGATGTGGACCAAGTGGTACAGAAGCTTATGGAGAACTCGGCTTTGTCAAAATTAATCGAGGTTTCGTCCCAGCTGGTTTCGAAACTCGAAACTATTCCAGTTCCCTCTACACTTCCTCCTCCGAGACCCGTCGAGTCATCTGTGTTAGGAGACATAGAACCAATGATTGTAGAGCCCCCGGTGCCGAAGCCTCTAGTAGTGCTATTGGCTCTGTTGACCTCGACTCCTTCGGAACCAGCTGGAGAGTCTCGGAGCCGAACATCTTTCCTGGGTTCCGGGGGGGATAGTCGAACCGAGATTTCGGTTCCTCTCGGTGCCTCAGCTCAGATCAGTTCGGATCCGTCCTCTGTGTCGGAGCCCATGGTTCTGATTCTGGAGAAACTACCTCCTTCGGATCGGGTCGGATCTTCGGGTCGGGGCACCGGTGCCTTTGACATCATGAGGAAGGTCTTGTCTGATCAGACACATACTTCATCGGTATTTTCATCTCCTTCCCCAAAAGGTCCGCGTTCTGCTTCTGTGCCTTCGGTACCTACCAAGCGTCGAGACCCAATGCCTCAGAAGTCCCCACAGGGAGACTCTGGTTCCTCTGATGCATCCCCAGAAGCTCCCGCTGAGGATGTTCCGAGGAAACGACTGTGCAAGAGGAGGCACATAGATTCCCCACAGGAATCTCTTACATCTGATACCGATTTAGATGAAACAGAAGGGTCCCCACGGTCCACCTCTGAGGATGTCTCGTTTGCAGACATTTTGGAAATCCTGAAGCAAAGAGGGGGGACTGGCAAACCCTTACCCCTTCTGCGGATGAATCGGTTTTACTGAAGGCATTTGGGACTCAACCTTCTACCTCCTGGGTGACTCCACCTTTTGACGATCTCATGGATCTAGTAGCTCGGAGGGCTTGGGAAACACCTGATACAGTGGAACCAGTCCCTCGTAAACCCAACAAATACATGACAGCTCCCCAAGATAAAGCCCGTCTTACAAAAGGAGTTCCCGTAGACACTATGGTGGTGGCGGCCGCTAAGAAAGAGATGTCTGAATCATCTTCCTCTGTCCATCCTCCTAATAAGGATTCTAGGACAATGGACAGATATGGGAGGCGCATATTTAGTTCGGCGACTTTTTCCATCCGATCGCTCAACTACCTTACGCATTTCACGCGTTTACAAAGAGATTTCCTTAAGGAATTAGGAGATAGTCTCCAGGGACACACAGATGCTGCTGTCGCTGAGAAAGTGACAGCGCAACTTAACACCCTAAATTCCATAGTCAACTCGTCCATGAGGCTGATTTCATAAGCAGCCGAAGGATCGAGTAGAGCGGCAGCTTCAGCGATTGCCCTGAGAAGACAATCCTGGTTGTGCTTATGTTCCTTTGCGGAAGCGTTTAAGTCTTCCTTTGCCAACGCCCCCTTTGATGGTGCCTCCTTGTTTGGGCCCAAAGTAAAGGAGACTCTCACAAGGTGTGAACAAGAAGGGAAGACCCTGTCTGCTGTAGGGGTCCGTTTTTCCATTCCATCTAGACCCTACCCTAAAGGGCAATGAGGAGGAAAGATGTGGTTCCGAAAGACTCTGGGATCTTTTCAACACACCCAAAGTGACGCCCCCTCCAGAGGCAGAGGAGGGGGAAGAAACGGAAGACCGCTGCCCAGCCGGCAGAGGGGGTCTGCAAAATCAGGGTGACAGAGACCTTCTCTGGAAAACCCTTCCGGCACTCCTGAGTACAGGCCCGGCTGTCCTACTCTGGAGGTAGTCGGGGGTCGCTTGGCTTTATACCCAGAGGCCTGGCTAAATCTTACATCAGATTACTGGGTAAAAAGCATAGTTACCAGAGGCTACAACATCCCCTTCATAAAAATACCACCAAACTCCAAAAAACTCCCAGATGTTCCACCCAGTCTGCGAGACCAAGCAACCATAGAGATAGGAAGGTTGCTCGAAAACAGAGTCATCCAACCAGTCCCAGCGGACCAAATAGGATCCGGAACTTACTCAAGGTTCTTTTTAGTTCCAAAGAAAACAGGAGACTGGAGGCCAATTTTAGACCTCAGCAAGTTAAATACCTTTGTGAAAAAGGAAAAGTTCCGGATGGTCAAGCTTCAGTCAATCCTCCCTTTTCTGCAAAAGGGCGACTGGATGTGCTCTATAGATCTCAGACGCGTACTACCATATCAAAATGGCCAGGGTGCCCAGAGATCACTTGCGCTTCCGGCTGGGAGCCAGTCATTTCCAGTTTCGCGCTCTGCCCTTTGGTCTCCCCTCAGCCCCCAGGGTGTTCACCAAATGCATGGCAGTAGTAGCGTCTCACTTGAGATGAAAGGGATTCCGGGTGTTTCCTTATCTAGACGACTGGCTCCTTTCCTCCAGCACCAAGTGTCGTCTTCTACAAACCAGGGACTACAGTCTTTGCTCTTCACTAGGCATAACGGTGAATTTTGGAAAATCTGTCTTATCGCCGTCACAGCGTATCTTATTTATAGGAGCACAGCTAGACACTTCCCTGGCTCAAGTTACTCTCCCCCCATCAAGAGTATCAGACCTCAGGCATCAAATTTCGCTCCTTCTTCACAACAACAGAGTCCCTGCATGACAAGTATTAAGAGTGCTAGGCTTGATGGCAGCCTCCCTTCTTGTAGTTCCTTTAGGCAGGATGCACATAAGGATCCTTCAATGGATGCTATTCGCCCAGTGGTCGTATCTACAACTTCCACTGTCTCACGAAATCTTGATCATGAATTATTGCAAGAAGGATCTCTTTTGGTGGATACACAGTCAAGAGCTAACACTAGGACGACCCTTTGTATTACCCAGTCCGGTAGCAACTCTAACCACGGACGCTTCCCTGATAGGGTGGGGGGGGGGTTCTTTCAGGGACAAACAGTCCAAGGTCAATGGTCCAGCTTGGAGTACAACTGCACATCAATGCTCTAGAGCTGAGGGCAGTGTTTCTAGCGTTGCAACACTTTCACAAGTCCTTACCTCGGGGAACAGTGACAGTTCAGACAGACATGTCAGTGGTCTGGTACATAAACAAGCAAGGGGGAACCAGATCTTACCCGTTATGCAGAGAGGCCCTCAGAATTTGGCAATGGGCAAAGTCCACTGGATGCTTTCTGATAGTAACGCACATCCCGGGGACTTCAATGTAATCGCGGACAGGTTGAGCAGAGCCATCCTGTTCCCTCACGAGTGGTCCCTCAAACCTAAAGTGGCGGAAGAGATCTTCCGCAGATGGGGCCAGCCTTGCTGCGACCTGTTTGCATCCCCTTTGAATGCCAAATGCAGAAGCTACTTTGCCCTGTTACCCCCCCCCCCCAGGGGGTGTCCACAGGGACGCACAGGTATACGATTGGCCCCTGGGTCTCCTTTACGCTTTTCCTCCTGTTCCAATAATTCCCAGGTTTTTGCAGAAAGCCAAACGTCTGGACAGGACCATAATACTGATAGCCCCATTCTGGCCTCGACAAATCTGGTTTCCTTTCCTTCAGTCCCATCAAGTGGAGGAACCATGGATACTGGACCCGGAGCCAGACCTGTTGACACATTCGTCGGGAGTTCCTCAAGTCCCTCAAACTGACAGCTTGGCTGCTCCGCTTCCCATCTTAGCCAGGTCGGAGTTACTATCTCCTGCAGTACAACAAATTATTGTATCTTTTCACAAACCATGTACAAGAAAATTGTACATCAGCAAATGGAACCATTTTGCGCACTGGGCCTCCAAACAAGGTATAGATCCATTCGGGGCCCCAGTACACAAGATACTAGATTTCCTCATCTCACTTTTTCAAGAAGGAGCATCAACATCCACTATGAGGGTTCAACTAGCCGCTATATCCAATTTTCATATTGGCCGTAAGGATGGTTCTCTTATGTCCCACAGGCTTTGTAAAGCCTTCATGAAAGGTACTTTTCATCTCCGTCCCCCTTTTCGTAATCCAATAGCACCTTGGAATCTTAATCTCATGCTGTCACAAATCATGTTGCCCCCTTTTGAACCAGCAACCACAACTCCGTTAAAATTTCTTTCATGGAAAACACTTTTCCTGGTTGCCATCACTTCCGCCAGAAGAGTTTAGTTACAGGCTCTATCTATCCGACCCCCGTACATGATTTTTCATCCGGATAGAGTAACCTTGCACACCAGTCCGTCCTTCCTTCCGAAGGTTTGTTCGATTCAGAACATCAGTCAATCTGTTGAACTGCCTACCTTCTTTAAAAATCATTCCAATAAGCTGGAATACACATTGCACAAGATAGACGTTCGCAGACAACTAAGATTTTACTTACATAGGACAAAAGAGTACAGAAAGTCAGATCAACTATTTGTCTCGTATGCTGACCAAAGAAAAGGACAGGCAGTAACGAAGGTTACCTTATCCAAATGGCTCTCAGATTGCATACATTTCATATATGCTGAATCCAAACAGCAACTCCCTTTCAAACCCAGAGCTCATTCTACAAGGGCGATTGCTACCTCTTCAGCCCATACCGCTCGTTTGCCCTTGGATACCATTTGTGCAGCGGCAACTTGGGCAAAACCACATACCTTTATCGCCCACTACAAGTTTGACAAGAGCTCCAGGGACAGGGCGACGTTTGGTTCCACTGTACTCAGGAATGTTCTCCCTTGAGCCACCCGGGAAAAAGGAGCTAGGGATGCTACCCGTGTGTAAGAACAAACGGCGAGATTGAACAATTTCACATTAAGAAGTTATGTCTTACCATAACGATCCATGTGAATTGTTCATCTCGCCTTTGTTCTTACATTCCCCCCCTCCATTCCCCGTCCTACGGTCTGGGAGAACGGTTTTCAATTAGATTCCTTTTCAGCCTTTTCTAGGTATGGTTGGCATGTTATTAACATCAGTAATGGCATCTTTTATCCTCTACCTGGCAGTAGGGTTCCAGACACTTTGTAGTATCTGTTCATAAGTGTTTTAGACACATTTCTAAGAGGGATTCTTCTGGTATAGCAAACTAGATCTGAGGGTTAGCACCGGAGGATCATGGGATATTACTGTGCCTCGAGCTTTCTCGAAGATGCGAGCTAGTGATGCGGCCGACTCAGAGCCGAGGATCGGCTCCAAACCCGTGTGTAAGAACAAAGGCTTGATGAACAATCCACATGGATCGTTATGGTAAGACATAACTTCTTATTATTCCCTGGTCACTTACTAGAGCAAGGCAAGATTAAGTAGGTGAGGTTGTACTTCTCTGTCAGGTTCCAAAAACAGACTGCAATGAGGAATGAGACTTCAGTCTCACCTAGTATTAAAATATAATTTTAGTGATGGATTACAGAATAACATCACATACATCTTGTCATTTGACTTCTGGTTCCCATGCTCTACTTGAACAAAAAAGCCAGCACCTTCGAAGAATGAAGCATGAAGGTTTATTAGAACCAGACCAGTTTCAGCCTAAAGCTTTCATCAGTGGTACATCTCAAATAGCAGTTCAAACCCTGCAATAAATACTTAATCCAATTAAGTGTCCATGACATCATTTCCTGTTCAAAACAAAGTTATTCTGATACCAAATCCTAGGCACATAAAATCAATATTCAACCACATAAAAAGTCTATGTGGAATAGAACTTTTATTCCACCTGGTACTTGTCATTAATATATTAATATGCTATTTATAATTCATTGTTTAAGAATTGTTATGCTCTATGCACCATGTATTAAGTCCTACCTAGTGGTATCCAACTCATGATAGGAAGGGAATATTTTACAATTTATCATTTAATCCAGGTGGGAATAGACCACCCAATTTTACAATCCATTTCCTTTCCTTCATGTTTAATATATTATCCCACCCTTTTTAAAGGATCTATTGCCTGATATTTTGTCAATGACTGTGAAAGAGAATTTCGCTGTATGGTGAATCAGTGAATGTCTATAAAGAGCATTGGTGGCTCTGGCATTCCTAATATCCCCTAAATGTTCTGACATTCAAAATCTGAATTGTCGAAGTTTGGCCCACATAGAAGGCTTGACAAGTTCAAGTGGCCAAATATATGACCCAGTCTGTTCCACAGTTGGCAAAGCAGTTAATATTGTACAATTGTCCAGTATTTTTGCTGGTAAAGGTTTTAGTCTTGAAAACACGTTTACAAAAGGTGCAGTGTCCGCAAGGGTAAGAGCCAACCAATTTCTCCCCTGTTAGTGTGGTTTGGTGATGAGTTGCACCATGATGCATGATTTTTTTGTAGTGAGAAAAATGGGAACCCAAAGTTTTTTCCTGCCTATAAGAAAATAGGCATTTCTCCCCCAAGATGTCATCCAATTGTACATTGGTCTTCAAAATGTTCCAATGTTTATCAATGACGTCAACAAGATGTGCTGTATTTCTGCCAAATGTGGTGACCAACCTCAAGGTGTCCTTGTTATCCTTCCTGGGCTGATATTTTTATTCTAATAAGGTATCCCTGGATTGTTTTTTCGCCCATTGCATTGCTGAGTTGACATTCAGTTTGCCATATCCCCTAGCTAAATATCTATTGCCTAAATCATGATGGGATTGTGTAAGATCCTGCTGTGAAGAGCAGATTCTCTTCAAATGCAAAAACTGGGATTTTGGAATGTTATGTTTGGGGTGGAGACTGATGGCATGTAACAGGCTGTTGTATTGTGGATATTTTCGATAAACAGTAGTATGTAACGTGTTGTCTGCTTGACGCTGTAGATGAACATCCAGAAAGTGTATCTCATTAGGTGATGACTGACTGTAAATTCAGCCCCCCATTTATTTCCATTGAGATATTCAATGACTTCCTCCAGATATTCACTGCCCCCTTTCCATACAAGCCAACAGTCATCCAAATAGTCTCCATATGTCTATCTCTGGCATATACAAATTATGTAGTTCATTGTATATGATGTGCTCCTCCACATATCCCATATATTGGGGCAAAAGATGCCCCCATTGATGTACCCTGAATTTGCCAGTAGCACTCATGTTGGAAATAGAAGATGTAAAGTCGCAGTTTAGTTTAAAAAATGAAGACCGGTGCATTTCTTTCTCTCTTTCAGTGACTTTTATTAACTACAGTACACACGTGCGGGAGCCTCATGGAAAGTACCAGGGAGACTCCCAGAACAAAGAAAGAAACAAGCTTATATACTGGTGATATTGCTGACTCTACAAAAATATAAAACTGAACCAATTAGATCATTACACAGGGCAATTAACCAATCAAAGGTTTACCCGTAAACATAAGACAATTCACATTATCATAACTCTAGGCAGAAGAGAAAATCGGATATACTTCCATAAAAGGCACATTTCCTGCCTTCAGGCAGAATCTAGTTTGTTCAGTATTTTTCCATTATTCACAGTTCAGAGTTGACAGTACTCAGTACATCTCAGTTTATACATACTCAGTTCCCTTTAAACACATGCTTTGGCTGTTCATATTCTACCATCCTCCATTTGATGCTGTGTAAGCATCATCATTTAACCTGTCATACATTTGCCACAGAGTCTTTTCATCACTGAGAGACATTTTCATTTCATTATCTACAGTCATAGTTGCAGGCATATAAAATTTAGGCACTTTCTTCACAGTTTTTGAAGGCATTAATTTCAAGATCAGTGCTTTGATTAGAAATAAGACAACGAAAGCAACAGTTGATAATACTGCAATTAACAAAATCAGCTTCAACAGTCCACCACCCCAACCTGAGAACAGGTTGGTTAACCAAGCCCATGTTGAGCTATCAGCCTCTTTGGCCTTTGAGAGTTTAAAAATTCTCTGAATCAGTTCAAGGTGACTTTCAATTTCGTGCTGATTGTCAGGGATAAACGTACAGCACTCCTCCTGGATTAAAGCGCAAGTTCTCCCTTTCGCCGCTAGGTTGAAATTGAGGGCCATACAGTTTTGGAGTACTACATCCCTCATAGCAGTCAGTTCATCAGTTACAGGTTCTAAGGCAGAAAATGTAGCATTGCTCAAAATTTTGAGCAGTTTAGATAACTTTCTCAGTTCCCAAATTGATTTCACTGCTCCGTATGACGGAGTTATACCAGCCCATGATATTACATAATCACCCAAGTCCATATGGGACAGTCCTTTGGTACTAGCATGAGCCAAGTCATAATGATAAATCCATGAAGCATCAACTTTGCCTACTGGATTGGCAGTTTTCTTGACCTCTCGAACGTTCCTTGGGTAATGTAGATACATGTCGGATAGCTGGAACTAGGTAACCCAGGAAACCGCTGCCAGACCAGTTTCCTGGTAGCCATTTATATGCTTTTCTTCCGCACACAAAATAACAGTTCTCTACTTTGATGGTGATATTGATAGGCTAAAAGTGATTCTCAGCATTCTGCCACCCTTCGAATATTTTCCAGTAGACAGTTTCTATTTTCTGGGAAAAGTTAGCTATAGAGTTTTTTTTTTTACAATTCTTGATATAGGTGAGAAATCTGTTACACAACCCCATGCAGTGCAGTTATATACCACTGTTTTGTTGCAATGGCTCCACCCTACTCTGATTTTATCAAGTTTCTGGAAACACACAGTTCCATTTTGACGGACAGACAACTGTAATGCTACTTTGTGTTTCGAAATAACTCTTGGTGTGTCGTAAGTCAGATTCATCCATGTCTGTCTAATCCCTAAAGGAACTATATTTAGCATCAATCCCCCATGAACCATAGGAATGGCAGTGCAGATCCAGCAATTGGAAACATTAAGGGATGATGCATAAGTAAATTTTATAGCTTGGCAGGTATTGAATGGTGGATTCCATGCAGTTCTTTTGGCATGACGTATTACTGTAGCGGAAAATAGGAATGGCCACAGTAGAAATATAAGAACAAAAATGACCACCAAGATTGTTTTACAGTACCTTCGTGGAAATGGTGGTTTTGGTGGTATTGTATTGGAATGGAGAAGTGTTCCGATTGTAGAAATGTCGGATATTATCAGGTGCAGGAACAGTATGGCTTAGAGTACGGGAGGCGATAGCTGGAGGTTCTGGAGCTGTGAAAGGTAGAGGTGTTTGATCTTCGGAAGGGACGACTTTCTTAACGTGTGATATATGAATCCAGGTTGCTGAGCCTTGTAATCGTACTGCTGAAGAGATTGTCAATAGAACCAGGTAAGGCTCCTTCCAATGAGGTTGCAGTGCTGTTTTTCTGGAGAAAGACTTGACGTACACCCAATCGCCTGGTTGTAGTTCAGAAGACGTAAAAGGATCAGGGTTATGCTGTGCTGCTGCTACTTGGCGGTGATAACACTGTAAGAAAGAAACAAGAGAAGTGCAGTATACAATAACATCATGATCAAAGGCATCGTACTCAGAAAAGGGTGGTGGCGGAGTCATGGACATGAACATAGGTTGGCCCATTAGAATTTCATGAGGAGAAAGACCTTTAGAAGGATGTACTTGTCCTCTCATAGAGAGCAAAGCTAGTGGTAAGGCCTGTACCCAAGTGAGGCCCGTTTCAGTAGTAATTTTTGCTAGTCTAGTTTTCAGTGTTTGATTCATGCATTCAGTAATTCCGGATGCCTGCGATCTATATGGACAGTGGAATTTTAGAGTGATGCCCAACATAGTACACAGTGAGTCAATTAATTGAGCTGTAAAATGTGTTCCACGGTCTGAATATATGTAACAAGAAACACCAAATCGAGGTATAAAGTCATAACAAAGTTTCTTAGCAACTGAGATAGCATCATTTTTCGCACAAGGGTATGCTTCTAACCATCCAGAAAAGACAACAACAGTTAAAGCATATTTAAAACGTGCACAAAGTGGTAATTCAATAAAATTCCATTGCAAATCACAAAATGGTCCCAATGGTTTTGGTAAGGGTTGTACAGGAGTCATTGTGCCTTTGGAAATATTGTACTGTAAACAAATGGAGCATTTGCTCACAAAGTGCTGTACAGAAACAGAAAGCTTTGGGGCAGACCAATCCTTTTGGATTTGTTTTATTAAAGCTTGTACCCCAACATGGGCTGGCAAATGATGAGCTTTAATGAGGGAATTTAGCATGGATACGGGGCAGACGAATCTGCCATCTGGATGTTGCCAAATTAAATCAGATCGTTTAAAACAATTTTGAGCCAGCCATGTTTTTCTTTCTGATTCTGAGACCTCATTCTGTAAAGCTTTTAGTATTGTTTCATCAAAAGTTTTTATAGATTGTAATGGCTGCAAAAAGTTACCCTGAACAGTTTGTGAGAAAGCAGCCTGTTTAGCAGCCCAGTCAGCAAAATCATTGCCCTTACTCTTGAAAGTGTCATTGGATTGATGGGCTGCACATTTAACAACAGCAATTTCAGAAGTTAACAATAAGTCTTGTAATAAATTATTGATATAAAAATGTTTTTTTAATGGGTGTTCCGGAAGATGGTAAGAACCCTCGTCCTTTCCATAATATGCCAAAATCATGAACAACACCATGGGCATAACGGGAATCAATAGTAACAGACTTGTCTTTAGCTAGTTTACATGCATGTGATAATGCCACTAATTCCTTGGCCTGCGCGGAGGTGGCAGTAGGTAATCGTGCTGATTGCAATACTTCAGTCAGTGTGCAGACTGATCAAGCAGCTTGGAATTTTCCGGAGTTTGTTCTTAAACAGGATCCATCAACAAAAAGAACTAAATCAGGATTTTGCAAAGGAGTCTCAGATAAATTCAACCGAGAAGAAAGAATAGAGTTAACTATTAACACACAATCATGTGGTTTGCCCCTCGTCTGAGATTGGTATTAAAGAGGCAGGGTTTAGTGGTGGGCAGCGTTTAATTTGTAAAGCAGGATTTCCAATTAAACTTATTTCGTACTTAATAAGGCGTGCATTTGAAAGATATTGTGTTTGTTTTCAAAAGGAAGGCTTTTGAACGGCATGCGGGACTGCTAGTACAGTGTCATGTCCCAGGGTTAGTGGAGCAGCCATGTCTACCAAGACGGCGGCAGCAGCCACAGCCCGTAAGCAAGCTGGATAACCGGAAGCAACCGTATCCAATTGAGTGCTATAGTAAGCAATTGGTCGGTATCCTCCAGTACGTTGCTGGGTTAAGAGACCCAGAACAGTCTTATTTTGTTCGCAACATAAGAAAATGAAAAGTTTAGAACAGTCCGGTAACCCTAAGGCAGGAGGATTTACCAGGGCTGTTTAATTGCTTGAAAAGCGTCATCATGCTGTGATGTCCTTTTTCAAGAGCTGCAACAGAGGGGCAGTAATTTCAGAAAAATTAGACACCCACTGTCTGCAGTATCCTGCTAGACCAAGGAACCCTCTGGGTTACAGGACGATGTGCAGTTTGAATAAAACTGATACGGTTTGGGAGTATCCGGCGAAAACCCATTTCAATTGTGTCCTAAATACTGTACTTTATCTTGACAATAGTGTAATTTCGATTTATTTACTTTAAATCCACGTGCGGCTAGAAATTTTAACACTAAAAGAGAATCTTCCTTACAGGCATTACTGTCTGGGGAGGCTATAAGTATATCGTCCACATATTGGACTAGTACTGAACGTGATGGTAGCTGTAAATTTTGTAATTGCCAATGCATTTCCCTTGAAAATAAAGTCGGAGACTCAACATTCCCCTGAGGCAATCGGGTCCAAGTATACTGTTGCCCTTTGTATGTAAAAGCAAACAAATATTGACTGTCAAGAATGTACTGGGATAGAGAAAAAAGCTGATGAAATATCTATTACTGTAAAACATTTAGCTGTAGGTGGGATACAACTTAAAATAGTGGCAGGGTTTGGTACAATTGGGAAGACAGGCATAACTGCTTTAACTTCCCGTAGATCCTGTACAAATCTGTAAGCTTGTTTACCAGGTTTCTTTACTGGTAATATTGGAGTATTACACAGGCTTGTGATGGGTACTATTATCCCTTGCTGTGCTAGTGCAGAAATAACAGGGGCTATACCAGAAATAGCCTCAGCCATCAGAGAGTGCTGTGGTACTCGCGGTAACTTTGCTCCAGGCTTTAGAGTTACTTTTACAGGGATAGCTGAAGTCAAAAATCCTACATCATTATCATGAGTTGTCCACAAGCAAGAGGGTAGGGAGTGTAAATCTTCATTTCTGTTAGAATCTGACTGAATACACATTGATTGCAATGTGATAGTACCATCCAAGACTGCTAAAGTAGTGTCCTGTTGGTCTGAAGGTACTTGGAGATGGACTCCGTCAGCTGTGCAAAAGATGGTGGCCCCCATTTTGCACAACAAGTCTCGTCCTAATAGATTTAAAGGCGCTGATGGTCCCACTAAAAAGGCATGATTATCCTGCAACGGTCCCAAAGTTATTGGGACTGGGACGGTTTCAGAATATTCAATAGGTATACCAGAAACACCTACACCTTTAGTCACTGTATTAGAAAGTGGAATATTCATGGCTGTTCTGCTGGTTAGCATAGATTTAGTTGCTCCGGTATCAATCAAAAATGGATATGGTTTATTTTTAACTAATAACATGAGGCCTGTCCTGATCCACTACAACTGCTGCTGTTTCTGTTCAGGGGACCTTCATTGTGGTTGTTGAGGGTTTGGCGTCCAGTAAGAATTCCATTGTTGTGGCGCCTCACTGTATGGTGCAGGTTGCTCTGCCAAATATGGACACTCATTTTTCCAATGGCCTGTCTGGCCACAATTGAAACATTCATTCTGATTACTTGGATTCTGGGTTTGGGTGGGTTGTGTACCTTGATAATTTTGTTTATTGTGAGCAGCTGGACTGTGACCTCTACCCCTCCCCCGTCCCCGCCCTCGTCCTCTACCTCGGTGACCGGGTTGGCCCAGAGCGTTACACATTTGATTGTGCTTGTACTAGTTTTTCCTGTAAATCCTTCTTTATCCTAGTGGTAAATTAGTCGTAAATGTTTAGAAAATCATAAATTCCCCCAAGTATTTTGTCTAATTAGAGACATAGGGAAATTAGGGCTTGCCATTGTCCCTCATACAGTTTCTAAAACAGTCTGTTTATGACTGGAGAAAGTACATTCTGAACCATTGATTTTTCCCTTCTTTTGCTCTGTGGGCACCAGTCATATTTTTATGGGCCTACGAACTGATATACAGGGATTTATAAGCATCACAGGCAACATTGGTTACCTGAGCAAGGGTTTGAGTGCATGTTTTTCGTCGTGTTGTCTCACATTTTGTCTGGCTCATGATTTAGGACTAAGTCTATGCAGTCATGACTTATTGTTAGTTCTCATCAGACGGACCTATTCTGCTCATATGGATGGTATAATTGGGGGAATTTATGATTTTCTAAACATTTATGACTAACTTACCACTAGGACAACTAAAATCTAGTAACCAATACTAAATAATCCCCATTTTTTACAGCATTTATTTTTGCTGCATATTAGCTTAGATATTGCTTTTTAGGGGACAGCGAGCTATTTAGATCACATATGTGATCAATACAAATAGGACCTGATTTCCACACACTATATCACAAGTGGATTACATATTGACATTTGGTTATTGAACATTTTATTTATGTTTAGGGCAATGATTGTCTGTTGGCAGGGCATAATTAAAATTGGTTATGACACATTAGACAATAAGGAAATGTGTACATATATGCGGTTAAAAAGCCCCTCACCTGTAAACATGTTTTCTATCAGGGATTAGTCAATTGTTACTACATTACCTTTGTTTCTGAAACGGGGGTTTGTTTATCCTTACAGTGGTAGGCATTCATAATTATATCTAACTTGTGAGTTTATTTTATAACAGTGGCCTTGGTTTCGGATTGTTCATTTGTTTATTCTGGGTGGAACTTTTTTTGTGTCCTTTTTGGACCTAACTGGTCTATTGCCTTTCTACTGTTTGGTATCAGCCAACTTTTTGCATTTCTCTGCGACTCAAATAGGGTTTACATAACTACTTTTTGTATCAGATAACCAGGTTCAGCCATAAGGGGCTCATTTCCCAGCACCTTTGACCGTCTGCCCAGGAGATGTCATATAGTTTTTAATTTTTGGCATTTTTACACCACAGTTGACAAACTGAGTCTCTTGGATTGATTTAAGCAAATTAGCAACTTATAGTCCTGGATCTCAATAAGCTGCTTCAAGGGCTTTGTGCTGACAAGGATGATATCCGTGTGTTTGGAATTACCTATGAATGAGGGCTCTAAGGGAACAGCCAGATTGATCCAGTTGACTGCTGTAAGTTGCTATTCACTCAGCTTGGCAAGAAGGTAAAAACTTTACGTACTAATACTTGGCATTTAAAGCTTATCAAAATCAAAACATCACCCCGAGGGGTTTAAGGACCAAACTACAACCATTAGTCAGCAAGCCGGATGATATATTATTAAGGGATTGGAACCTGGCACAGTAACAGGCGTCCATGTCTTTTGTTAACATTCTAGCTTCTTACTAGGAAAGAACAATTGAGGTCAACATTTGTGATGTTCAAAAAATATGTGAGGAATTGAAAAAAATATGAAGATCAAACTAACTTTAGGGACAATCTGAGTAGACTGTCAAAGGAACTGATTACCTTTGAAAACCATTTGAAAGATAAGAAATTACACAAGTTTTCCAGAGATATGGAGGACTATGAAAGGGGTAGGCCATTTGAGTCACATAGAAGTGTTAGGTTTGTGGATGGAATGAAAAACACCACCCAAATACGCAAAAAAGACCGAGATCTTTATTGAAAAAAGGTACATCACATACCACAACCTCGGGGGAGGAATCCTCCACTACTGACCCCAAATCCACATACATTAGTGATTCCCCTGATTCCAAAGGGGCCAGGGGCCAGAATACCTTTTAGGAGGGGTAGGATGCACGGGGGAGACGCAAACATAGGGGTAAAAACCATAGAGGATCTTTTTCAATCTATAGTGAAATAAATCTGGAATGTTTAAATGTGCAGAACATTTCTAAACATATTTCAACATCTGTAGAGGAAATTGTTAAATAAAGGTCTTGGTTTTATCCCCGTTTTTTTTTTCTGGATGAAAGCATTTTTGTATCTGACGTATCTTTTTGTAGAAAGATTAATCTAAAATTGTTTTTTGGCCAACAGGATCAATCTCAAAGATCCACTGAATTTAGATTCCACAAATCTAACTTCAGTCCACCCATGGACAAACATGTTGCAGTTTTCCAACAGGCAGTGATTAAAGATTTGCATTAACATCTAGGCTGTTTAAATATCAGACATAACTTAACAAAGACGGAACAAAAGGCTGTTATGGATCTTTGGGCTAACACTGATATTTCCATTCTTCCAGCAGACAAGGGTGGGGCGGTGGTGGTCATGGACTCCAGTTATTACTGGGCTGAGAGAAGTAGACAATTATCTAACCCTCAACATTATATGAACATGGCCACAGACCCAACTACAAACTTCAAAAAAGAAATTGACAGTTTTTTGCAGGAAGCGGTTGAGGAGGGAATTATCATTGTTAAAACCAAACTACAACTAATGGTCAATGATCCAGGTAAACAATATTTGTACTTGCTGCCCAAAATTCACAAATCTTTGAATACGCCACCCGGCAGGCTTATTGTTTCAGGCATAGGTTCCCTCACAGAGCCTTTGTCAGCATTTCTGACTGAATATTTGAAACCACTTTTGCCATATATCAGAGCCAGATTAAAGGACACAACAGAATTCTTACAAATTGAGTCTCATTTGGAACCGCATTGGTTGATGTGTACCCTGGATGTCAAATCACTCTACACCAGTATCCCACATTTGGCTGGGTTAACAGCATTTGAATTTTGGTTAAACTAGATTAGCATCTACAGCCCGGGTTTCAGCACACTGCTCATTTGTATGGCGGAGCGTGTCCTTATTAAAAATGTTTTCTATTTCCAACATGAGTGCTACTGGCAAATTCAGGGTACACCAATGGGGGCATCCTTTGCCCCAATATATGCTGATCTATATATGGGATATGTGGAAGAGCACATCATATGCAGTGAGCTACATAATTTGTATATGCCAGAGGTAGACATATGGAGACTATGTTTGGATGACTGTTGGATTGTATGGAAAGGGGGCAGTGAATATCTGGAGGAAGTCATTGAATATCTCAATGGAAATAAATGGGGGGCTGAATTTACAGTCAGTCATCACCCTAATGAGATACACTTTCTGGATGTTCATCTACAGCGTCAAGCAGACAACATGTTACGTACTACTGTTTATCGAAAATATCCACAATACAACAGCCTGTTACATGCCACCAGTCTCCATCCCAAACATACTATTAAGAACATTCCAAAATCCCAGTTTTTGCATTTGAAGAGAATCTGTTCTTCACAACAGGATCTTACACAATCCCATCATGATTTAGTTAATAGATTTTTAGCTAGGGGATATGGCAAACAGAATGTCAACTCGGCAATGCAATGGGTGAAAAAACAATCCAGGGATACCTTATTAGAATATAAACATCAGCCCAGGAAGGATAACAAGGACACCTTGAGGTTGGTCACCACGTTTGGCAGAAATGCAGCACATCTTGTCAACGTCATTGATAAACATTGGAACATTTTGAAGACCATTGTACAATTGGATGACATCTTGGGGGACAAATGCCTATTTTCTTATAGGCGGTGAAAAACTTTGGGTTCCCATTTTTCTCACTACAAAAAAATCATGCATCATGATGCAACTCATCACCAAACCACGCTAACGGGAGATATTGGTTGGCTCTTACCCTTGCGGACATTGCACCTTTTGTAAACATGTTTTCAAGACTAAAACCTTTACCAGCAAAAATACTGGACAATTGTACAATATTAACTACTGCTTTGCCAACTGTGGAACAGACTGGGTCATATATTTGGCCACTTACACTTGCCAAGCTTTCTATGTTGGCCAAACTTCTAGACAATTCAGATTTCGAATGTCAGAACATTTAGGAGATATTAGGAATGCCAGAGCCACCAGTGCTCTTTATAGACATTCACTGATTCACCATATAGCGAAAGTCTCTTTCACAGTCATTGACAAAATATCGGGCAATAGATCCGTAGTGGTGCTGCGGTAGCATTGCTGCCTCACAGCAAGACGTTGTTGCGTTCGATTCTCAGCTAGAGCGTCTTCTGTGTGGAGGCATGCGTGAATGTGCGTGCCTTCGTTGTGCATCAGGGCTGGTAACTCGGCACGTAAAAATCCACTACCAAACATTAGCGGACCGGAGTTCCGCTGTGGCGACCCCTAACCAGGATAAGCCGAAAGACACAGCAACAACAAGATCTTTTAAAACAGGGTGGCATAATATATTAAACATGAAGGAAAGGAAATGGATTGTAAATGTGGGTGGTCTATTCCCACCTGGATTAAATGATAAATTGTAAAACTTTCCCATCCTATCATGAGTTGGATACCACTAGGTAGGACTTAATACATGGTGCGTAGAGCATAACAATTCTAAAACGGTGAATTATAAATAGCATATTAATGACAAGTACCAGGTGGAATAAAAGTTATATTCCACATAGACTTTTTATGTGGTTGAATATTGATTTTATGTGCCTGGATTTGATATCAGAATAACTTTGTTTTGAACAGGAAATGATGTCATGGACACTTAATTGGATTAAGTATTTATTGCAGGGTTTGAACTGCTATTTGAGATGTACCACTGTTGAAAGCTTTATGGTAAAACCGTTCTGGTTCAAATAAACCTTCATTCTTTGAAGGTGTTGGCTTTTTTTGTTCATGTATACTGAAGTTTGTCTGGCCTGTGCACCTACCGTACTTGCTAGCCTGCCTCTCCTTGTCTCCCATGCTATACCCCCTTGGTTAGAAGTTGAGAGGATTTAGCCTGTGTGTCAGTAATACACACACAGAGCGCCTTGCTAAGATCTGCTGCAGCTCCTGGAAATCCTAAAAATTTAAAACCTGCACCCTTCCATAGTAGCAAATAGTTCATCCCAAAGAAAATACAGAGTTTCCTAGTACAGACTTTGTCTCTGGCTGCATTATGAACCGTAAGATATAATATTTATGGCCCAAGCCAAGCAATCTCACCCTATTTTCAAAGTTTAGGTGGATTGACATTAACCTCTTCTCTTTCAGTATCCTCTGTTAACATATATATTTTCATTACACTACAGTCAGGACCCACTGTTGGCACATTTTTAACACTAGCAACTTTGCAAATACATTTTTCAGTACAAGCATCTGTACAAATCAGATGTTCTTCATGTTTCACTGTTGTAGTCATTACATTTGGGCTATCTGCTTGCAGGTAGACCTCAGTCTGCCTGATTAACCAAGTCTTGGGTCCTACGTCGGTTGCTGTCCCTTTTTCCATGATGTCAGGTTATCAGGGGTATAAAACATGTAGCAGATGCCATTACATCAGTCTTTCTTGCCGTGCGGTGCCCGAAGCAGAAGCAGTTCGCAAGTGCCGGTCGGCCGACTCCTGAAATTTTCATTTTCGAGTTTCATAACCGAAGTCTTCAACTAAAGCAAAGGACCCCACTGGGAATTTTTTCTTGCTCCTTACCGATGTCAGTAAAAGTTAATAATTGCATTACTTGTGGAAAGCAAATACCTCAGATTTTCATTCGCACTGTATTCCTAGCCTGGGCCCTGACCAACGGTGTACATTGCTGTCAGTTTTGTGCTTTATTTAATCAGTGCACTATTGTCGGTATATTTTCGCTTCTAAATATTTCTGTTGTCGGTTTAATTAACCAGAAATGTCGTCGGTTAACCATCCGACTACCGGGATTCTGAAAAAATGCAAAGATAAAGACAGGCTGCCGAGGTCCAGAACTACCGACTACGCTTCTCCTAAGCCAGTCGCCAGTTCGCCGGTACTCAGTGAGGCGCTTTCGCAGCCCCTGATACCCGCTACTTCTGATTCGCAGGCCTCTACTGTGACACATTTGGAGTCTGGTATGTCGCGAAATGCTTCAACTATGGAACCCGCGGATGTCTCTACCTAGGATGGGTCCGGAGCCGCTGTGCAGGCACCTGCTTCTGAGGGTGTATTCAGGCCTATGGACTTGCATATTAAACAGACGCCTCCTCCTTTACTTAGGCCTAAATCTCGATCCATGCCTAAAAAAATGACGCCCAGGCCACATGCTAGGGCCTCTATGCCTAAAAAACAAATAAGAATGTCTGAAGATCTAATAACTCTAATCAGGGGTAGCCAACCACCCACTTCTAAGAGGCCTAGGACTGACGTCGATTATGAATCTTCTGATAAGGATTCTGTTTTTTCTGATTTTTCTGATGTGGGTTTGCCCTTATCTACTTATGAAGATTCTGATGCAGAGGACTCCATTCCCTCTGCTTCCCCTCATGAGGATTTTTCTTTTGGGGAAACCTTACATACTCTAAGGGAAAGCCAGGATTTTTCTGATCCAAAAAAGAGGCTCAGGGATTTCTTTCTCCTACCTCAGCATAGGCCTTTAGCTATTCCTCCTGTACTAGACATTGTTGATGCTTTTTCGGAATTTAGTTTGGCCCCGGATTCCCTGCCTCCTGCTGCCAGAAAACCTGACTGATATTACAGGGTCCCTGAGGTCCCACAAGTTCCTTTTTAAAAATCCTATTGCAGATCCAGAGACTATTTCACAGGGGCCCAAGGGCATTAAGGCTTCTACTGCTAAAAATCCTACCCCTTCTATAGAGACTCCAGGGCGCTGGATAGATGGGGTAAGAAGGTTTACACTTCTCCAACCTTGGCCATTAGGTCTTTAAACTGCCAGTTTCATATGTATCATCAACATGTTATTGAGCTGCTTAAACAGAAAATGATGTTTTCTGACTGTGTGGAAAAAAAAGATTACAGGATTTAATGCATTCTGCTGAACAAGTTGGAAAATATACTTTGCAATGTGGTTTTGATTCATTAGAGGCCTCTTGCAGGGCTGCTGTTACTGGGTCTATGCTCGGAAGTCATGCTTGGCTAAAGGAGCGGTCTTTGCCTGATCATGTTAAAGCTAAATTGCTGGATCAGGATCGCCTGTTTGGCAACAAGGCTGAGGAAGTTCTTAAAAAGATGGAAGATAAAGCTAAATTTATGCAAGCTATTAAAGATTTTTTACAAGTTCAGCCTCCTAGATTCAGTAGGCACTGGCCCTCTAAGAATTGGTCCTTTCCAGCCCCTTCCAGATCTTCTCAAGCCAAACCCAGACACAGCAATAGCCCCAGGTTTCAGTCCCAGGGGACACACAGGACTAAGCAATGGGGGGCTTCCACTTCCAAATCTGGGAGTAATAAGACTCCCCTCTATGGTAAACTGTCTCAAGGACTTCCGTTTAAAATTTCCAAGCACTTATCGACTGACTGCCCCTTTGGGGGGAAAGATTGCTCTTCATGCAAAGAACTGGGAACTCATTACCCAGGACAAATGGGTTTTAAATCTAGTGTCCCAGGGATACAGATTTCACTTCCACATATTGACAGCACCAAGCAGGTGGCCGAACCTACCCCCAAATCAGTGGGCAGAAGCCCAAAAACAAGTACTTTCTCTCTTGAGCATGGGGGATATTCAACTGGTACCAGAAGAGGAAAAGGGACAATGTTTCTACTCGAGACTTTTGCTGGTACCCAGAAAAGACAATTTATGGCGTCCTATTCTGGACCTGTCTTCTCTAAACACCTTTTTGGAAATTCCAAAATTCAAGATGCTGACTCTTCACCAGTTACTTCCTATGCTAGGCAAAGATGCCTGGTTGGCAACTCTAGACTTAAAAGAAGCATACCTGCACATCCCAGTCAGGGAATCTTGCAGGAGATACCTATGCTTCAAAGCAGGCTACATGCAATGTCCGTTCTCTGCACTGCACCCAGGGTATTCACAAAGTGCCTAGCTCCAGTTATTGCATTTTGCAGGCAAAGAAATAATATAGGTTCATAGGTAGGTACTAGGCTAACTGCCCGAAGGCATTTATAAGCCTAGCCGGAATGTGTTGGCTTTCGCCCCCCCCCCCCTATGATTAGTTCCCTGTGCCTCTGTCCAGCAGAGCCATTGAAGTGATCCCTGGGGTAAACTTTGTTTCCCATCCACTCGTCAAGGTTTTTTCTTGAAGAGGGTTAGAGAGGAGCTCTGCGTAATGGAGATTGGAATCTTATTTCAGAGCATGGGAAGTCTCTGGGACAGCAATCTATCCCTCCACCACATCCTGTTTATTCTTGTGGTGAGGTGTAGGTCCCTGGAGCGTGCGGCTCGAGGGGATATGGTTTTCTTTAGGTGGAGCATGTCCATCAATTCTGGGTTGGACATGGCCTTGTATGTCAGGCAGAGATTACCTTTGAGTAGGCAGTATGCAGCCGAGTACAGCTGGAGTTCCTTCACTCGAGCTGCATAGGACATCTGCTTGAGGCCAGTGATCCTCTTGGTGAGGTACTTCTGTGGTCTTTCCTGTTGCAGGTGTCTTGTAAGGTACATCTCAAATGGGGCATTGTACTCTATGATGGGTCTGATGAGTGATGCATAGAGGGGCCCAATGACCTCTTTCGATCTGGATGCAAACCCTTTTGTGATTAGGTGGGCCACATATAAGGATTTTCTAACCACTTTGGCAATGTGATTATCAAAGGAGAGGTTTTATCTACTTGGGTCCCCAGATCCCTTAAGTCTTCCGTATGTAGGGGGCTACCACCTATGTGGGTAGTTTGTGGGTACTTTGTTTTTTTCCAAAGGGGATGACTATGCACTTTTTGGCATTTAGCTTGAGGCCATGGTTTTGACACCAGGTATCTGTCTCAGTGAGACTCTTTTGGAAGATGTCTGTCTCAGCCGGAGAGTCAATTATAGCCCCTAGTTTGCTGTCATCTGCGAACTTGGTCAGCCATAGTCGTCCTGTGCTTGCTTGTACCTGTGAGAAGTAAATGCTGAGCAGGAGGGGTCCTAGGACTGAGCTTTGGGGAACACCACTTGTAACCGGTTTAGAGTCAGACCTAGCTCCCGCACCTCTTAACATGTGGGTTCTGTCCGTGAGCCAGTTGGCAACCCATCTTGTGATGTAGGGGTTTATGTTCAGGCTGGTGAGCTTGTCTATAATACCTGAGTGGGGAATGGTGTCAAAGGCCTTTGCAAGGTCTAGGTAGGCTGTGTGGACCACCTTTCCCTCATCTATAGCCTTGGTAACCGTCTTGAGTCCACCAGGTTTATGAGGCATGATCTGCCCTTAACAAAGCCGAACTGGGTGTCAAGTGTTTGGAGGTTTCCAATGTCTGTGTAAATGAGATCCATGATGATGCGCTGCATAACTTTGCAGAGCAAGCTAGTCAGGCTTATAGGGCGATAGTTCCCGGGGTCCATTGTGGGCTCCACCTTTATGGAGTTGGAATAACCATTGCTGTGCACCACTCTGTGGGCACATAGCCTGTGGAGAGGCTGAGTTTAAACTGTGTTTAGGTGAGGAGTTAGTTCATCTTGGAGCTCGTGTAGGACGCAGCCTGGGGCACTGTTCGGTCCCATTGATGCTGTGTTTTTGGCTTTGGAGAGGGCTGTTTTAACCTGAGTGTCTGTGATTTCAGGGGCACTACATTCTTCTGATATAGTTATGGGCCCTTTTGGGGGTGAGCGGGGGTGAAGTTTGCATTGAAGCTGTCTGCCAGGATGTTGGCTATATCGGTCGGTTCAGTGTATTTTGTGCCATTCTGCATGAACTCCGAGCAGATCTGAGAATTGCCACTTAGATTCTTGACATAGCTAAAGAATGCCTTGTGGTTATCTTTGGAGTCCATGGCAATTTTACTTTCGATGCTAGCCTTGGATGATTTTATGAGGGAACGTAGTTTCTTACTGATACTGATCAGGGATTTCTTCCCCCCTTGGGATTTTACTCTTTTTTTTTTTTTTTTTTTTTTTTGTACTAGTTTCCTCCTTTTAATGTATAGCTTGTTTATGGCAGGGGTCCACCAGACTGGTTTCCTTTTCTTGAAGGAGTGAGTCTTGGTTTTGTTTGGGATAGCATGATCCATGCATTCTTGTAGGTGCCTATATAGTGCATTAGTAAAGGATTTTGTAGCTTGGACAGCGTTATCCTTTAGCATGGGGGCTTTGAAACTTCCCACCTCTATCTTAAGTAATGTGAAGTTTGCTTTTGAAAAGTTTTTTACAGTGGTTTCTTTGACCGGGGGTGGTGACGGAATGTGGATATCCAGAATGATTAGTTTATGGTCAGATCTAACCAGCGAGGGGTTGACCTCCGGTATGGAACACCGGTCGCCCATGTTGGTGATGACCAGGTCCAATATGTTGTCACCTTTGATGGGGGTGTTGACCAGTTGATCCAGGGCAATTTGAGTTTATAAATTCTAAGAAATATTAGGCAAGGGAGTTTGTACTTGAGTAGTTCTCCCAGTTAATATTTGGGTAATTGAAATCACCCAATATCAGGGTGTTTGGTAGGACCTTTGTTTCCAGGAATGCGGAGTGGGAGTCCTGTGACCTGGTGGGTGATCTGTAGCAAGCTATAATTTGAATAGCAGTTTTATCCATTGTTAGTTACACATTGATTCTCTCTGAAGCATCGTGCTGTGCCACTAACCTGGAGGTGTGGGCATCTATGATGAATATGGATACTCACCCGCCTTTTGTATTTCTGTCTAGGTTTTGTGGCCGATATGTATGGTATGAGTTATAGCCTGGTGCTGCTGGGGTGCTCTCTGGAGCCTTAAACCAGGTTTCTGTTACTGCACATGTATAATTTTTTCCATACTGAGGAGTGCCTTGAGTGCATGCATTTTGAGGTTTAGACTTCTGGCATTGAGTAGAATTACCCTCATTTTTTTTTTACTTGTGCTAGTTATGGTGGTGCGTTTGTCTTTTGAGCCTTGCCTAAAAAAGGCACTATGGGGGTGGCAAGAGCCTTGTCCAGTATTCAAAAGTCTAAGGGTGACAGGTGCAAGCCGTCTCCAGCAAAGTGGCGTGGCTTGTCGAGCATGTCATCCCAAGCTAACAGACACTGGATCCCCTTTGAATGACACCAGAAGCTTAGCCAATTGTTGAAACTGAATATTCAGATATACCCATACCTGGACGATCGTCTAATTCAGGCAGAAAGCCAGGACTTACCTTTGAATCATCTGGCCTTTGTACAAACTGTTCTAACTTGTCTGGGGTACACCGTAAATGAAAAGAAATTACACCTGGTACCCTATCAACAAATTATATTCCTGGGAGCAAGCTTGAATACAAATTCCCAGATGCCTTACCTCACGCCAGTGAAACAAATTCATTTGACAACCTTCAAACAAGTGGCCATAAAAACCCTGCTATCTGCAAGACAAATACTGCAAGTCTTGGGGTTCATGGCCTCCTGCATTCTTCTAGTTCCATATGCTAGACTGCATATGAGGAAACTACAGTGGTATCTAAAAAGCCTATGGCGTCAACATTCTCAGGATCTAGAAGCAATGATTCCTGTCATACCTTGCCTACGCCTAGAATTCATTTAGTGGGCAGAGGCCTGCCACCAAAACAAGGGACTACCTTTTACACCACCCCCTGCCGCCCAAAACCTAACAACAGATGCGTCAGACTATGCATGCGGGGCTCATCTGGCAGGGATTTGCATTCAGGGCAAATGAAACCCAAGTCAAATGCACCTGCATATCGATCAAAAAGAAATGTTAGCTGTATAGAATGCTCTGACAGTCTTCAAGGACCACATTCTTCCAGGACAACTTATGATAAAGACGGACATCACCACTGTTATGTGGTACATAAACAAGCAGGGAGGTGCACATTTTTACCCCCTCTGCAGACTAGCCATGGCATTGTGGAACGTAGCCTTGAGCTACCAAGTGCACCTACAAGCTCAATTCCTGCCAGGAAAATTAAATACACCGGCAGACTGACTAAGCAGAAACTTCATGGACCCACACGAGTGGAAACTGGAACCAAGGATTTTCAACAAACAAGCAAATGGGGGAGACCAGATATAGACCTGTTTGCCCCTTCCCAGAACTACCAATTAGACAAAATTTGCACAAGGACTCCCCACAAGCAAGCCTGGAAAGTGGATGCTGTGTCCTTCAGCTGGAAAAACCTATCAGTCTGTGCCTCCCCCCCCCCTTTGCCTGTGCTCTCCAAAGTACTGCTAAAAAATTAAACAGAACAAACCAAGGATGATTTTGATTGCTCCATACTGGCCATGCCAACACTGGTACCCCATCCTGTGAAGTGTGTCACTGTTATCCCCGTGGCACCTGCCTCAGACTCCTTCCATTTTGTCTCGGCAGGAGAACCAGATTCTGCACCCTCAGCTTCTAACACTGGACATTGCAGCCTGGCTAATTACATAATCTCTCCTCTATCATCCCTAAGCAAACCTGTGATGGATATCATTTTAGAGGCAAGGAGGCCTAGTACTAGAAAATATTATGCTGAAAAATGGAAAAGATTCTGTGCCTGGAACCAGTCTCAAGAGATGAGCACAGCAGCACCCAATTTACCTCATATTTTACAATACTTAACTGAGATGCTTCACAAGGGCCTGTCTTTTTCCTCCATTTAAATCCATGCCTCAGCCATTTCAGCTCATTTAATTTCACAGAACCCTCCCCTCTTCTCTCATCCACTGCTCAAGCAGATGTTCTTCGTGTTTCACTGTTGCAGTCATTACATTTGGGTTATCCTGCTGGCAGGTTGCCCTCAGTCGGTCTGAATTCCAAAGTTTTGGGTCCTGCGTCAGTTGCTGTCACCCCTTCCTTGACGTCAGGTAGTCAGGGCTATAAAAGATGCAGCCGACGCCATTTTCTTCCGTCTTTCTTGCCACGCGGTGCCCGAAGCAGAAGCAGTTCGTAAGTGCCGGTCCGCCGACTGACTCCTGAGATTTTCGTGTTTGAATTTCAGATCCGAAGTCTTCATTAAAAGCGAAGTACCCCGTTGGGGAAACTTTTTTCTTGCTCCAGCCCGATGTCAGAAAAAGTTAATTGGATTTCTTGTGGGAAGCAAATACCTCGTAAGGACTTTCATTCTTGCTGTATTCCTTGCCTAGGCCCTGACCACGACGTAGCTAGTTGTCGGTTTTGTGATGGATTTAACCAACGCACTATTAAGCGTCAGTACGATTTTGCATTAAGCTATTTTGGCCGAAGATTTAATTATACAAGGTCATCAGATAGCCATCCGACAACCGGAGTTCACAAAAAACGCAAAGAAAAAGGCTACCGAGGTTCAAAACTGACGACGATGCTTCTCCTAAGCCAGTCGCCAGTTCACCGGTTCTCAGTGAGGCGCTTTCGCAGCCCCTGACTCCCACTACTTTAGAGTCGCAGGCCGCTACCGACACCCACTTGGAGTCGGCAAGGCCGCTAGAAGCTCAAAGTATTGGAGCCTCGGAGACTATTCCCTCAGATGGGTCCGGAGCCGCTGAGCAGGCATCAGCTTCTGAGGGTGTATTCAGACCTAAACAATTGTACATTAAAACGACTTCAGCTTCAAAGGCAAAGACTAAAGCACCTTTAAAGACAAAGAAACAAGTTCAGCAGCCTCATGGACAGGCCTCCATGCCCAAAAAGAAAACAGATGCTCAAAATGGCCGAAGACTTAGCTTGATCAGGGGTTCCCATCCCCCTCCTGATAAGAGGCCTAGGCAAGAGACAGACTATGAATCTTCAGATCAGGTTTCCATTTCTTCTGATTCCTCTTCTGATCAGGAATATTCTCTACCTCCCTATGAGGATTCTGATGCTGAAGAATCTATTCCTTCAGCTTCTCCTCCTGAGGACTACTCTTTTGGGGAAACCTTGCATACCATGAGGGAGCATTTCAACTGGGAAATGGGAAAGCCAAGATTTTTCAGAATCTAAGAAAAGGCTGAGACTTCCTTTTACTACCTCAACACAGGCCTCTAGCTATTCCACCTATGTTAGACATTGTAGACTATGTTTTCAGAGTCTAGTTTGACCCCTGACTCCTTACTCCAGCTCCTGTTAAGCCGGACAGATACTACAGGGTTCCCGACTCTCACAAATTTCTTTTAGACCCAGAAACTATTTCTCAGGGTCCCAAGGGGGTCAAGGCTTCCACTGCAAAAAACCCTACCCCCTCTGACAGAGATTCTAGGGCACTAGACAGATGGGGAAAAAAGATTTACACATCTGCTACCTTGGCTATAAGGGCCTTAAATTGCCAGTTTCATATGCTCAAATATTAGCAATATATCATGACACTGCTTAAACAGAAAATGTTGATAAATTCTGAATGTGCAGAAAACAAAGAAATGCGGGATTTATTGCATGCAGCTGAACAATTTGGAAAGCATACTTTGCAATGTGGTTTTGATTCTCTAGAGGCCTCCTGCAGGGCCGCTGTTGCGGGTTCTGTCATTAGGAGGCATGCTTGGTTAAAGGAACAAAATCTGCCTGATCATGTCAAAGCAAAATTATTAAATGCTCCATTACAGTATGATACCCTGTTTGGTGTTAAGGCATAAGAGGTGTTAAAGAAAATGGAGGACAAAGCTAAATATATGCAAACAGTCAAGGAATTCTTACAGGTGCAGCCTCCTAGGTTTAGCAGACACTGGCCTATAAAGAATTGTTCCTTTCCAGTTTCAGACCTCAAAAGGGCAGATCCAGATGTCCTAGAGGCAGATCCCAGCCACAAGGTTCGTATAGGTCTAAGCAATGGGGTGCTTCTACCTCCAAAAGCGGAAAGGACATATCACAACCATACAGGAAATGGGCACAATGACTACCCCCTGCCTGTACCAAGCACTTATCTTCTGGCATCACCCTTAAGGGGAAAACTAGCACTTTTTTCTCAAAATTGGCACATTATTACCCAGGACAAATGGGTTCTAGACCTAGTATCACAAGGCTACAAGTTTCACTGCCATACCCTGCCAAGGACAAATGGTTGGCCAGACCTGCCAAATAATCAATGGGCAGAGGCTCAAAAACAAGTTGCATCTCTCATACACATGGGGGCTATTCAACAAGTGCCACAGCAAGAGCAGGGACAAGGATTTTACTCGACTGTTCTTGGTACCCAGAAAGGACAAAGCATGGAGACCAATTCTGGACCTATCTATTCTAAACATTTACCTGGATATACCCAAATTCAAGATGTTGACCTTGCAGCAGCTTCTGCCCATGCTGGGTAGCAAGGCTTGGTTCATGACTTTAGACCTAAAAGAGGCATACCTGCATGTCCCAATCAGACAATCATGCAGAAGATACCTCAGATTCAAAGCTGGCTCAAAGCATCATCAATTCTCTGCACTGCCTTTTGGCTTATATACTGCGCCCAGGGTCTTCACAAAGGGCCTGGCACTAGTCATTGCTTTCTGCAGACAAAGAGAAATACAAATATATCCTTACTTGGACGACTGCCTCATTCAAGCAGAGAACAAGGACATTCTACTACAGCATCTGGCATTTGTGAAGAAACTTTTAACATGCCTAGGGTACACAGTCAACTAAAAGAAATCAAAACTAGTACCCTCACAAGATAATATTCCTGGGTGCAAGCTTAAATACAACTGCCCAGGTGGCTTATCTCACGCCAGACAAAGGCAACTGACTACCTATTTCAAGGAAATGGCAACGAAGGCCCAGTTATTTGCAAGAAAAAATTCTGCAGGCTTTGCACTTCATGGCATCCTGTATCCTACTAATTCCATATGCAAGACTGCATATGGGGAAACTTCAATGTTAGCTAAAAAGTGTCTGGACACAACATTGCCACAGCCTGGAAACAATGATTTCTCTCATTCCCTGCCTGCAACAGGAGTTTCGATGGTGGGCAAAGGCTTGTCACCAAAACAAGGGACATCCATTCTCAATACCCCCAGCCAGGCAGAACCTTACAACGGATGCATCAGATTATGCTTGGGGTGACCACATGGCATCTGGTCCGCAAACCAAATGCATCTACATATCAATCAAAAAGAGATGCTAGCTGTTCAAAATGCCCTGATAGCCTTCAAGAACCTAATTCATCTGGGACAACTTCTGATAAAGACACCACGGTCTTGTGGTACATAAGCAGGGGGGGGCGCTCCCTCTTACCCCATTTGCGGACTAGCCATGGCTTTATAGGACACAGCATTGACTTACCAAGTTCATCTGCAGGCACAATTCCTGCCAGGAAAAGAAAATACTCTGACAGATGAACTAAGCAGAAACCTCATGGAGCCCCACGAGTGGCAACTGGATCCACAAGTCTTCAGCATGATAAAGAAATGGGGACACCTGGACATGGATCTTTTTGCCTCTCCTCACAACAATAAACTAAAAAGATTCTGCACAAGGACTTATCACAGACAAGCATGGAAAGTGGACACCTTTATCTTTCAGCTGGACAAACCTATCAGTATATGCCTTTCCTGCACTGACTCTCCTCCCCAAAGTACTCCTAAAGGTCAGACAGGAGACACCAAAAATGATTCTGATTGCCCCAGACTGGCCACGCCAGTACTGGTATCCAGTCTTAAGGAACTTGTCTCAATGCCCAGCCTGGACCTTACCTCAAATACCTCATCTACAGTCCAACAAAACAATCAGATTCTGCACAGCCAACTCAGGACCTTAAACCTGGCAGCATGGCGGATAATGTAGATATACAAAGCACACCTCTCAGTAAAGTTGTGATGGATGTCATTTTAGAAGCCAGAAGGCCTAGTACTAGAAAATCCTATGCTGGAAAATGAAAGAGATACAGCTGTCCCAAATATTCCTCAGATTTTGCAATACTTAACTGAGATGCTGGACAAAGGCCTATCTTTCTCATCAATTAAAATCCATGCCTCTGCCATTTCTATTTATTACAATACAGAACCACCGCTCTTTTTTTCATTCTTTATTAAGGCAGTACCTCAGAGGAGCCAAAAATTTAAGGCCTGCAAGAACACCAACACCTGCATGGGACCTCAATTATGTCTTGGAAAAACTCACCTTACCTCCTTTTGAGCCAGCTGCTGCTGCAGATATAAAGTTTTTATCTTGGAAAACAGCTCTGCTCCTAGCAATAACTTCTGCAAGACGAGTGTCAGAGCTACAAGCTCTCATGGCTGTGGAATCCTTTATCAGATTCGGCCTTCTTCAATAGCTCTAGAGTGGTTTACTGGCTCGAGGCTACCCTATATCCCATGATGCCTGGCGCTAGTTACCCAGATCTCGTTTGCCGCTTCAGACTGCGAGGTTGTCTTACTGGCTCAGGCTCGTATACCTTTTTGTATTTTCTGTATTTTCACTAGAATTTATCTCTTATTAGTATACTTAAGTATACTTAATAGTATACTTAATAGTACACTTCGGCTCCTCTGAGGTACTGCCTTAAAGGATGAAAAAAAGAGCGGTGTAAAATTGTACTATTAACCCTAGTTAGACTCTTTAATAGCATCTATCCCCCCTATTTTCTTATATTAAAAACTCGTTTTACTTAGAGAGTTTTTCCCCTCCTCCTCTCTTCTCTTTTGTGGTAGCCGTTTAAATTAGAGGCTCTTTTTGTCCTTTCTAGTTTAAAAAAAAAAAAAAAAAAACGCTTTCTTAGGAGTAGTAGACTTATTTAGTGTGTGTTAGCTGTTTGTTTAATTAGTGTACCTGCTAACTGGTGTTTTTCTTGTAGTGTGTGTGTGTTTACCTTGGTGTGTGGGTGTGTAAATATGTCCAAGGATTCAAAAGTGTCCTGATTCAAGAAGTGTGACTCATGCTATCAGAAGATTTCTCTGACAGATGGTCACACTTCTTGTGTCTATTGTCTGGGCCCGGTGCACCTGCAGGACTCTTGTTCGGTTTGTCATGCGTTTAGCCCAAGAGTCCTGCAGGAGCGCAAAAATAAGTTGATTCTCAGGGGTTTGCTCAAGCCCCAGGATTCACCGGCCAAGGTTCAGCCGGTGAAATCCTCCAAGCCACCTAAGTCTTCGGCTCCCAGTTCGGAGCAGTCGCTGGGTGAAACTCCACCATCCACCTCGGCTCCGGCTGCAGCAGATGTGCCTCCCTCCCAATCGGCTCCAACAGGTACTTTGGAGCCTTCTGGGAGTTGAAAGGGATCTAGTTCTCCCTCTTTGGAGTCGATACGCTCGGCTCCAAAGTCCCCTCTGCTCCATTCGGAGCGCAGTCATAGGTCCTCTCGGTCCTCTAGACTTTCAGATCAGGACTTGGAGAGAGAGGTCAGTAGGCTGCTGAAATCGCAGGCCCTAGCGAAAATGTTGTCCAGCCCACCTCATCAGGTGTCAGCTCCGTCCACTTCTGCAGAGTTTCCTCCTCTGACTCCTCTCTTGAGCTCAGAGCTGGAGTTCGTTGGGGTTCGACTCGTGGAACCGTCTGCTCTGACACCTTCCCCTTCGGTTCCATCGTCTGCTCCGATCCCTTCCATGGCACCGTCCTTGGAGGGATCTGGGCGCCGAGACTCCTTCATCGGCTCCGAGGGGGCGACTGGCATTGGACCCTTGTCCGACCCCATTCTCCCCCCTCGGAGCTTCGGTGCAGGTGAGCTCCGTTCCTACATCAGCCTTGGAGCCATCCCCCTTGGTGCGGAGAGGAATTCCGGTTTCTTCGGAGCCGGAGTCTTCTCTGCGCCCGGGTGGGGCGCCTTTGAGGTCATGAGGAATGTACTGGCCCCCGAGTCAGTTCCACGGTCAACCCCATTGGCTCCTCCCCCTATGGTGCCTGCGTCTGCCTCTGCCCCTCTTCCAGACCCCAAGCGTGGGGAACCAGCGCTCCAGAGCACCCCCCCTTGGGTGTTTCTTCCTCTTCCGAGGCCTCCCCTGATCACTCAGAGGAAACCCCTCATAAGAGGAAGTGCAAGAGGAAGCACGTTGACTCCCCCAAGTCTGTCACATCAGATACTGACTTAGAGGATTCGAAAGGGTCCCCGAGATCCCCCTCTGAAGATGTCTCCTTTTCAGACATTTTAGAAATGCTTAGGCAGAGGGGGAACTGGAATACCCTAGCCCCTTCCGAGGATGTCTGTATTCCTGGACGCGTTTGGTTCCCAACCTTCCACCTCCTGGGTGTCTCCGCCTTTCGACCCACTTATGTCTGTGGTGGCTCGGAAGGCACAGTGAAACCAACCCCTAGGAGACCTGCTAAATTTATAACTGTACCTCAGGACAAACCGTTTTTGACTAAGGGCGTACCTGTCGATGCCATGGTGGTAGCAGCGGCCACAAAGAAGGAGTTGGCAGAAACTTCCTCATTTGTCCATCCCCCTAACAAGAAGTCTAGGACTATGGACAGATATGGGAAGCAAATGTTTGCTTCAGCGACCTTCTCCTTGAGGTCTCTGAATTATTTGTGCCATTTCACCTGCCTTAAGGGGGATCTCCTTAAAGAGCTTGGAGATACCCTTCAAAATCCATCAGCTGAGGGGGCTCAAGCTAAGGTGGCCTCCCAGCTGGCGACTCTGAATTCAGTGGTTAACTCCTCCATGAGGCTCATTTCTTATGCAGCCGATGGTGCGAGTAGAGCTGCAGGCACAGGCATCGCCCTTAGGGAGGCACACATGGATGCGGCTAAGTAATTTTGTGGAGCCCTTCTGAGCGTCTTTCACCAATACCCCCTTTGGTTCCGCTCTCTTCGGATCACAGGTGAAGGACACCGTAACCAGGTGTGAATAAGAAGGCAAGACTCTCTCTGCTGTGGGAGTCCGTTTTTCCACTACTCGTAGACCATACCCCAAGGGTCAGAAGAGTGGAAAGATGTGGTTCCGGAAACCCCAGGGAGCCTTGCCTGACACACGTGTTGCGTTCCCCTCCAGGGGCAGAGGAGGGAACAATAACAGATGCCGCCCTCGTGGCAGAGGGGGTCCGCAGAACCAGGGCAGCAGAGAATCTTTCTCTGAGAAGCCCTTTCAGCATCCCTGAAGGGTTGCCCGGCTGTCCGCCTCTGGAGGCAGTCGGGGAAAGGCTCTCACTGTACCCCGAAGCCTGGCAAGACCTAACTCAAGACAAGTGGGTACAGTCGATCATATCCGGAGGTTACAAAATCCCCTTTGCCCAACGCCCTTTAAAGTCAAACAAGTCCCTTCCAGATGTTCCACCAAATCTAAGGAAACAAGCAGCCATAGAGATTTCAAAACTGCTTTACAAGAGTCATCCAGGAAGTCCCGGCAGACCAACTCAGATCCGCAACTTACTCAAGGTTCATTTTGGTACCAAAAAAGACAGGGGACTGAAGACCCATGCTGGATTTCAGCAGATTAAACAGATCTGTACAAAGAACAAAGTTTCGGATGGTCACGCTACAGTCCCATTCTACCCTTCTTGGGTCAGGACAATTGGATGTGCTCTATAGAGCTTCAGGATGCATACTACCACATCAAGATGCACAGGTGCTCCAGAAGAATCCTTCGCTTCCGGCTCGGAGCCAGTCATCATCAGTTCAGAGCTCTGCCCTTTGGTCTCACCACAGCCCTCAGGGTGTTCACCAAATGCATGGCAGTGGTTACGGCTCACCTGAGACGTCAAGGATTCCAGGTGTTTCCATATCTAGACGACTGGCTCCTTACTGCTTCCACCAGGCATCACCTCCTGCAAGCCAGGGAATACACCATCAAAACTTGTTGCAGGCTAGGTATCACAAAAAATTTTGAAAAATCTGCATTCTTGCCCTGTCAGCATATCACTTGTATAGGCGCAAATCTAAATACCAGGAACATGTTTGTGAACCTTCCACTAGACAGGGTATCACTAATTCGCCAACAAGTACAGATTTTATTTACATGCAGAACGATTCAAGTCAGATTCGTCCTCCGAACACTGGGTTCCATGGCATCTGCAATTCTTCTTGTTCCCCTGGCCCGCTTTCACATAAGAATCCTCCAGTGGCTTCTATTCACACAGTGGTCCTTCCAACAGCTTCCCATGTCTCACAAGATTATGATCACAGAAGCATGCAAGAAGCACCTCGTTTGGTGGATGGTCTCCGCATCAGTGTCCCAGGGCAGACCATTTGTGCTACCCCCTCCAGTTGCCACAGTGACCACGGATGACTCTCTGATAGGGTGGGAGGGGCATTATCAGGGCAGGACAGTCCAAGGCACCTGGCAGCCTCACGAGTACCATTTGCATATAAATGTCTTGGAGATGAGAGCCGTGCTTTTAGCGTTGCAAGCCCTTCAGGACTCTCTCCCTCCTTGGGACTATTGCAATTCAAACGGACAATATGTCAGTGGTGTGGTACATCAACAAGCAGGGCGGAACCAGGTCCTATCCTCTGTTGAGAAGCACTCACTCTGACAGTGGGCAATCTCTTCCCAACATTTTCTGATTGCAACGCACATCCCTGGGAGTTCCACCGTCATTGCAGACAGGCTCAGCAGAGCAATTCTCATGCCTTACGATTGGTCTCAGAATCAGGTAAATGCGGAACAAATCTTTCGCAAATGGGGTCAACCTTGCTGCAACCTGTTCGCCACACCTTTCAACAGCAAGTGCAGCAATTTCTTCTCCCTCCTTCCACTTCCCGTCCACTCCCCCAGAGATGCTCTAGTCCACAGTTGGCCTCAGGGACTTTTTACGCCTTTCTTCCGTTTCCCCCAATACCCAAACTCATACAGAGCAACTGCGTTGGGTTGCAAAATGATCTTCATTGCCCCTTACTGGCCTTGACAGATATCGTTCCCATTCCTGCATCATTATCTTCTTGAGCAGCCTTGGATTCTGGATCCTATTTCAGACCTACTGATTCACCAGTCGGGCAGACAGCATCGATCCCTTCAAACACTCCAGCTCACAGCTTGGTTTCTCCACTTCCAACCTCAGCCAGGCTTCCTAATATTTCTTCCTCTGTGCGGGAAATTATCTCATCCCACAAATCCACAACTAGGAAAACTTATGCTCGTAAATGGAAACGTTTTTCTTGCTGGGCAGAGGCTAGGAATATAGATCCCTTTTCAGCCCCTGTCCACGAGATTCTAGAATTTTTAGCGGAACTCTTCTATTCTGGTTCCGCTTCTGCTACAGTCAGGGTTCAGCTAGCTGCCATTTCAGATTTTCACATTGGGTTGTCTTCTAAATACATCATGTCTCATAAGCTAAAGCCTTCCTCAAAGGAACTACTCTGCTTAGGCCCCCACCACCTCCGTGTGATATAAACTTGGTGTTAACTTCCCTAATCTTGCCAC
Source organism: Protopterus annectens (assembly GCF_019279795.1). Lineage (NCBI taxonomy): Eukaryota > Metazoa > Chordata > Ceratodontiformes > Protopteridae > Protopterus > Protopterus annectens. The sequence goes on from NC_056731.1 coordinate 746,014,630, forward strand.
CTTTTGAACCTGCAGCATCTTGCTCAATTAAGTTTTTATCCTGGAAGACTCTTTTTCTGGTAGCCATTACTTCTGCTAGACGTGTTTCATAACTTCAGGCTCTATGCACTCGGCCCCCATACTTGGTTTTCCATAACGATAGGGTCGCTCTAAGGACCAATTCTTCCTTCCTTCCTAAGGTCTGTACACAAAATAATTTGTATCAGTCCATAGACCTTCCTGTGTTCTTTCTTAATCACACCAATAACGCAGAATATAAATTGTACCAGTAGGATGTTCACAGACAGCTGCGTTTTTATTTGCATAGGACAAAGGACTTCAGGAAATCCGACCAACTCTTCATTTCCTATGCTGAGGGCAGACAGGGCCATCCTGTCTCAAAGGTAACATTATCTAGGTGGTTGTCTCACGTTATTTCATTCATTTACTAGCTGAGAAACAAAAAATTATCTACCAAACCTAAAGGCCACTCTACTAGGGCACTGGCTACCTCGGTGGCCTTCCAGTCTAGGTTACCCATGGAATCTATCTGTGCAGCTGCTACGTGGGCTAACCCACATACCTTCATTTCTCATTACAAATTAGACCTTGCTTCCAGGAACAGGGCTGATTTTGGTTCCACTGTTCTGTAGAGTCTGTTCCAGTGAGCCACCCAGGATTGTAGGTGCTAGGGACGCTGTCCAACCAGCAAGAATGAAGGCGAGATAGACAACTTCACATAAAGAAGTTATGTACCTACCATAACGTTCCATGTTAGTTGTCTTCTTCTCGCCTTCTTTCTTGCGTCCCACCCTCCATCCCCCTATCCTAGTGGATTGAGAGGAGTTTCCCCTTTAATTTTTCATTGACTGAACCTTCTCTGGTTGTAATTTTCTGCTGAGATAGCGTCACAGTTGGGCTCCCAGGTGGCTTCTAAGGTAGATTTCTTTCTTATGTCTGGAATAGCTTTTTCAAACGAGATGTGAGTAACTAGCGCCAGGCATCATGGGATACAGGGTAGCCTCGAGCCAGTAAACAGCTCTCGAGCTATTGAAGAAGGCCGAGTCGGAGCAGAGGATCAGCTCTGAACCTAACCAGCAAGAATGAAGGCGAGAAGAAGACGACTAACATGGAACATTATGGTAGGTACATAACTTCTTTTTTTGATGCATGTATGTGTTACATATATTTAGCATACCCTTTTGGGGGCACCTGACATCTGGGGCAAGAAAAACTGAAGAAAATTGCGTCGGCTGCATCTTTTATACCCCTGATGACCTGACGTCAGGGAGGGGCGACAGCAACCGACGCAGGACCCAGGACTTTGGAATTCAGGCCGACTGAGGGCAACCTGCCAGCAGGATAACTCAAATGTAATGACTGCAATAGTGAATACACTCGGACATCTACATTTATGGTAAGTGTACACAACTGTACTTTCCTCAGAGGGGCCAAAAATTTGAGACCACCCAGGAGAGCTCCAACCCCAGCATGGGACCTTAACTTTGTTTTGGAGAAACTCACTCTTCCTCCTTTCGAGTCAGCTGCTACTGCAGACTTAAAATTTCTTTCTTGGAAAACAGCTTTCCTTTTAGGAATCACTTCACCTAAAAGGGTATCTGAATTACAGGCCCTTATGGCAGTGGAGTCTTTCATTATCTTTCATGCGAACCAGGGTGTCCCTCAGAACTAACCCATCCCTCATGTCCAAGGTGGTATCCAGTGTGGCTCTTATCTATTCATTTGCCAACCTTATTTCCCAATCCACAGAACAAAGGGGAATGGATACTGCATTCCTTAGATGTGCACAGACAACTTAGATTCTACTTGGACAGGACTAAACCTCAAAGGAAATCTGAACTGCTGGTGGCATTTGCTGCAGGGGCAGAGGGGAAGGCTATTTCAAAGCAAACCATTTCTAAGTGGATAGGCCATTGCATTAATTTCTGCTATAAGCACCATGGAAAACCTATCCCCCAGGGTATCAGACCTAACTCCACCAGGGCTGTATCTACCTCTACAGCCTTTCTCACAGGCGTCCCTACCAGGGACGTCCTAGAAGCTGCTACCTGGAGTTCTGTACATACTTTAATCAAGCATCATCATTTGCCAATTTTCTCTAAATCCAGAGCTGGCTTTGCCACTGCAGTCTTGCAGGGCCTTATAGCTGGTCCTAATGCTATCTAAATTCCTCCTCCCAACCATAGCTTTGGGAATCTACCTAAATGTAATGACTGCAACAGTGAAACACGAAGAATATAGTACAGTTGTGTACACTTACCATAAATGTAGATGTTAGAGTGTATTCACTGTTGCAGTCCTGGTTACCCTCTCTCCAGCCCCCTAACTTCTTTTGGCTATACCTCTACTTTCCTTTACTATGCTTAAAAGCCCCTTTGGTGTATTTGCTTTTTTGTTGGAGATATATCTTTGTACATTTATATTTAATTGCAAGCAGATAACCCAAATGTAATGACTGCAACAGTGAATACACTCTAACATCTACATTTATGGTAAGTGTACACAACTGTACTTTCCAAAGAGTGTACTCAGTGTGTTTGTCAGTCTGTGAACTGCAACTTATGAATACCTTATCTATTGACTGTGCTCTTTTTCAACTTGTTATAGCTGTCCAAATAGTTGCACTATGTATGTATGTATAGGTTCACAATGCATGAACTGAAGCTGATTTTTTTTGCTTAAGTCATTATTCTGTATTTGGCTTTATAACTGTAACCATATTATTTTAATCTAACACTTTTTTTTTTCTTGGGCCTCTGCTGAGAAATTTCCTGGCAAACAAACGTCTAATAAAATTCCCTTATTCATTATGGGAATCTTAACATTGTGTTGTGTGTAGGCCAGTCTCTGCTGTGACCCATTTGCATTCCTGACCTTTGCTAAGTACAGCAACTGCTCTTCCTGCATCTGTTTTCCAGGGGAAGACCTTAGGGATGCGTCCTCATTGTGGGCACCCTAGGGGTTCATCAGTCATCACCCATCCAACTTATCCCCTTTCTCTCCACTTTCTACATGGAGTCAGTGTGTTGCATCAACTGTCGCCACCACTATTAATTCAGTCGCTCTCCTACCTGGGGTGTCACAGATCTCACACAGTCGATGCTTCCATTCCAATTTCTGGCCCTCTTCCTGTCTCTCTCAAGTCTTCCGGCACATGTGTAGAAAATTATTTTATCCCAGAGGAACAGAAGATGAACACTGCTGTACAACTCAAATAAAATTCTTTATTGTGGAAAGTAAGTGCTTTTGTGGTGCAAATCACTGCTTCATCAGACATAAAACCAACATTTAAGAGTATATGCTTTTAAGAGTATTATGTTTGTAAGAGTATATTGTTGCTTTATATTTTTCCTGTTTTAATTAGTTTTTTGGAGGTGAAATTTATATTTGATTATTGGTTAATGAACATTTTGATTGTGTATATACGTAGTGATTCTGTCAGTTGGTTTTATATCTGATGAAGAGGTCATTCGCACCACAAAAGCACTTTTCACAATAAAGAATTTTATTCGAATTATACAGCAGTGTTCATCTTCTGTTCCTTTGGAATTTTTTGCATTTCTTGGATTGCGTTGCTTGCTGTTTTGGGTTTTTTTTTTTAGTTGTACTGACTTTCAGAAAATTATATTAATGATCATAATATATTCTCTCTCTCCTCTGCAATTAGAGATACATTGGCTTTTACTCTGCATAATTTCGTCATCTGTTCCACAGTGTGCATCCTATTCACCTGTCTCATGCTCATTTCTATCACCATTAGCTTTCTCATCTGTTCTGCCTCCAGTCTCATTTTTCTTTACTACTCGCACTACTGATTTACATGTTGTACTTCGTCCTGAAGTGGCTGTCTGAACTCCTTTATACTTATCCTCATTTTTTCTGATGGTCATCCAGAAGGTCAGACTGCATAAAGTAAGTCCTACATCTACCTCACCTGATGAAATAGACTTTGAGATTATGCACCGATACAACTCTAGGAGCTTACCTGTTTTGCAAGCCTCATCTAGATATTTCAGACCTTTGGGTTCACCACCTGGTTCACCAGTGCTATAATTCACATGCGGCTGTTCATTGCCCTGTTTTGTAGTTAATACAGTATCTTAAATCCCAAAGCTATGCAATTCTTAGATTTGCTTCTCTGTAATGGTCCACTTCCAAATGATTAGAGCAGCACGCAGCTCCAGTATCATTTATTTTTCAAAAATCACTGAGGTTTTTATTTCAGATCAGAGTTTCTCTTCCATTAAAATACATATTGCAGCTATTTATAACATTTATGTTTGGTTACACTTTTATTCCTCTGGTTCATTTAAAATTATTTGGAACCTTTGTAATGGGCATTATACAGCTTTAGACCTCCATTACATGGTCTGTCAAAAAATGTATGCTACATAAACTGGCATTCACATTTGAGCTTGCGGTTTTAGCTGAATTTGATTGCAGTTAGATCTGGCAGAATGTCTGAGATGAATGCTCTTGTTTTGCTCACCCATACCTGTTTCACAATGCTGTAGTTACTGTTCAATGGAATTGTCCTTTTATGTCTAATCTAGTCACAGAAACCAAAGGTAATCCAATTCATTAATTTTCTTTTTCCCAGAACACTGCAGTTGAGGACTATGCCCCATTGCAAGATGTGCACTAACTGTTTTATGCTGTGAGGGCAAAGGCAGACTCCCATAACAGTCGAGTGTTCCTAAACTTTTTAAAGAAGCTTGGAAAGAAAGAGCCTACGCTTTCCTTAGCTAGGTGATTTTCAGCATGTCTAAAGTTTTAGCATAAGTGCAACACGTCTTTCTACAGTACCAAACATTTTCTTCATAGTAGCTGCTTCTACAGCTTCCTGTTGTAACACAACTGTGGCTGTCATTGCCTTTGTAAGACACTATATGCCAGTTGTATCCAAGTCTTCCTTTGGGCCACTGTCACTATGAACATTTCCATAGGGAGGTCCATTCAGGAACACTAGCTTTTGGCTTTGCCTTGCTTTTAGGGCAGATACGTTGCCTATTATTGGAAGCGAAAGTTATGCAGTTATAAAACTGTAAGAGGATGGTCTGATGCATCCACCCTCCTTTTTGTCTTAGCATAGCTGTCTTAGATGTTTCCTCCTAGTCATTAGCTGTTTTTACATGTCCTCTGGAACTGTGGGACGAGTCATTCTGCTATGATGCGTTATTGGAAGTGGGAATAGATGCTTAAAAACCTATGTAGTTATTTGCGTAGCAGTCTTAAATATCATGTCGAAAGGATTAAAAGAAGTATACTAAAACATTACCTTCAAGCAGAGGGCTCTGACTGGTTGTCATCATTTTGTAAGATTTTACTTTTCTTTTTGACTTTGATAAAATTAATTTTAAATTTCCAGTGGCACATGCAAGTGTAGAAGCATCTGTCAATGTCCTATTACCCATCCTGTGGTGAACTGCTCTGTATGATGAAGTACACAGGGTATGGCAACAGTGTTGGTCTTTTTTGTCACATTTCTTCACTTTTAATGCTTTTTGTAATTTCAGGTGTGGGCATATGATTACATCATGAGTGGTTGATGGTCACTGATTGGGTCAATGTTAGTGAAAGACTGAACAGCAACTTTCACTTAAACCTGAAACTCATAATAGTAAATTGATGTAAACCTGAGATTCTAAACACAGCTCTAGAGACTAAAACACACATCAATACCTTCATTTTTTGCAAGGGGGGACAAGTCCCATGTTAGGGCCCTCCCCATTCTAATGCTACTTTATATACCACTACCTCCAAGATGACACAACATGGAGCGGGCTTATTTCCAATCCCTTCTGCACTGTGATTTTGCACACCACCTGATAGCAAACAACTCCAACTAAAAAAAAAACAAAAACAGAGACCTCTTTCAAATTCTCCAGCACATTACACACAAAGCATGTACATCCCTTTAGGTATAGACTGCCTCAAGCACTGCTCCTTGTCCTCACTGTATTAAAAATAGTCTGCTCAAGTTTTCAGTGTAAAAGCTATTTTACTGTGTGTCATCAAATCAAAAGGGTTAGCCTTGCATGAAGTTGACCATATAGTTGAACGTGTGCATGCATATGAGTTTCATAACGTTTTTACCTGCTCCTCTCTTTGCTCCCTAAAGTTCACTAAATACATTAATAAGTTTACTTTCATTCTTCTAGAATACACAGTAGAGGTATGTCTGCTTTAATGAGATTCTTGATTCTTAGCCTTTTTTGTGTTTTAAACACACTGAGTGGAACTTCCAGTCAGTTGGATACCCATCCATCCATCCATAACCCCTTTTTCCCATTTTTTGCATGTGAGGTTGGGGTGCCACTTCAACAGTGACAGTCATCTAGAACTAGGGTTTACACCGAGTGGCTAGCCCTGCCATGATAGTTCTTCCACACCACACTTTTGCACCTATGTTCACTTTACAGTATCTAGTTCATCTACTGCATGTCTATGGAATATGGGAGGAAACCATAGCACTTGGAGGAAACCCACGCGAAGAGAAGGACATGCAGACTCCATGGTGGAGACACCCCAGCCGAAAATCAAACCTGGGAAACCTCTTGCTGTGAGACACCAGCACTAACCACTGCACCACTGTTACAGTCAGGTGCATACATACTAAAGTAATCTTGCAATGTGAAAGAGTTGTTGCACTTAAATTATGGATAAATAGCCTGATAATAGTTTTTGGTCACTCCCCAGTTGTCTTTTGATGTGTAATTTTTTGTCAGTTTTCTCTGTAATTGTGTCTATTTTTCATTGTTAGTTTGTCTCATTAATAGTTATCTTTTGTACTTGTAGGTTGAACAGTCCAAAGTTTTAATCAAAGAAGGTGGTGTTCAGCTACTACTCACAATTGTAGATACACCGGGATTTGGAGATGCAGTGGACAACAGTAATTGGTAAGGTATTTGATGGACCCTTAAATTTCATATAATATCAGATGGTATGAAGTGCAGTCATTTAAACAAAATCCTGAGAAGATAGCATTTCCCTGGGCAGGTAGCCTTGTGATGACCAGGATGTAGGTAAACCAGCATATGGAGTGAGGGTCTAAAGTACACAGAGCTCATGTGTAATTCTACTTTTGCAAGAGTGTAAAGCGCATCCCTAACCTCCTCATCTACCATTATGCAGTGACACAACCTGGTCACTGTTTTATATACTTAAAAACTGTCTGCTTTACCGAATTCATGTTGTATTTTAAGATGTAAACACCATGTTGCCTGTTTCCATCATCCGTTGTGAGGCAAAAGCGTTGTTTGGTGCTTGATTGTTATTCTTCCAAAGAGAAGCTATATGTGTTTTATTTTGTTAACCTGGTAAGTGGGCTAAACCTAGAACCCTTTTCAGCTATTGCCCGAGTACAGTGGTGAGTACAGTACTTCATAGTTGCATTTATTTGATGTTATGTATTATGTTTTACATTTAGCTGATGCAGTAAACAAGTTCATTTGTTAAATAAAAGGCACTTTAATGCTGTTACATTGCAGGTTACCTTTGCTTAAGGGATGTCTGCAAGTAATTGTGGGACTGCTTACATAAAAAGAAAAATGTGTAATTTAAAAAACCACCCTCTCCCTTTCCAAAAAGAAAATTTTTTTGGCGGAAAAGAAAAAAAGGCCTTTGGGGGCCTTTTTTTAAAATTTCCTTTTTGGGTTTAATTTTTTCAAAATTTAGCTTTTTAAGAGTGGGTTTACTGGGTTTTTCGGGCCTTCCCTTTTAATTTATCCACCCCCAACCCCAGGGCCCGCTGCCCAGACCCTTTTTTCCCCAGACTGCGAGGTTGTCTTACTAACTCCAGGCTCGTATACCTTTTGTATTTTCTGTGTTTTCTTTCCGTTTCTTATTAGTATACTTAAACCATACCAATAGTATATAATATTTACTTAAATATAAGTACTGCCTTAAAGGATGAAAAAAAAAGAGCGGTGTAAATTGTACTATTAACCTAATTTGAACTCTTTTAATAGCATCTATCCCCTATTTTCTTATATTAAAACTAGATTTTTACTTGAGTTTCCCCTCCTCCTCTCTTCTCTTTTGTGTTGGCCATTTAATTAGAGCTCTTTTGTCCTTTCTAGTTTAAAAAAGCAGCTTTCTTAGGAGTAGTAGACTTATTTGAGTGTGTGTTAGCGTGTTTTGTTTAATTATTTGTGCCTGCTAACTGGTGTTTTCTTGTAGTGTGTGTGTGTTTACCTTGGTGTGTGGGTGTGTAAGAAATATGTCCAAGGATTCAAAAGTGTCCTGATTCAAGGGAGTGTGACTCATGCTATCAGAGGAATTTCTCTGACAGATGGTCACCTTCTTATATCTATCTGAGCCCGGTGCACCTGCAGAGACTCTTGTTCAGTTTGTCATCGTTTAGCCCAAGAGTCCCTGCAGGAGGGCGCCGCTCAAGATGATTCTCAGGGTTTGCTCAAGCCCCGGGATTCACGGCCAAGGTTCGGCCGGTGTGAAATCCTCAAGCCACCCAAGTCTTCGGCTCCCAGTTCGGAGCAGTCGCTGGGTGAAACTCCACCATCCACCTCGGCTCCGGCTGCAGCAGATGTGCCTCCCTGTCGGCTCAACAGGTACTTTGGGCCTTCACAGAGCCGAAGGATCTAGTTCTCTCCCCTCTTTGGGTCGATCATTTCGGCTCCAGAGTCTACCTCTACTCCATTAGGGCCTTGATCATAAGGAATCTCCTCTCGGTCTCACAGACTTTCAGATCAGGACTTGGAGAGGTCAGTAGGCTGCTGGTCGCAGAGCCCTAAGCGAAAATGTTGTCAAGCCCACCTCATCGGAGTGTCAGCTCATCACTTCTGCAGGTTTCCTCCCTCTGACTCTCTCTTGGGCTCAGAGCTGGAGTTGGGTGGGGTTCGACTCGTGGAACCGTCTGCTCTGACACCTTCCCTTCGGTTCCATGCGTCTTGCCGATCCCTTCCATGGCACCGTCCTTGGAGGGATCTGGGCGCCGAGACTCCTTCGCATCGGCTCCGAGGGGCGACTGGCGTGGACCCTTGTCGACCCCATTCTCCCCTCCGGAGCTTCGGTTGCAGGTAATCCGTTCCTACATCAGCCTTGGGCCATGTCCCCTTAGTGCGGAGGGAATTCGGTTCTGGGGCGGGCTTCTCTGCGCCGGGTGGGGCGCCTTTGAGGTCATGAGGAATGTACTGGCCCCGAGTCAGTTCACGGTCAACTTCGTGGCTCCTCCCCTATAGTGCCTCGTCTGCCTCTGCCCCTCTTCCATAGACCCAGCGTGAGGGCTTCGCGCTCAGAAACTTCCCTTGGGTGTTTCTTCCCTCTTCAGGGCCTCCTGATCACTCAGGAAACCCTCATAAGAGGAGGTGCAAGAGGAGCCACCGTTGACTCCCCAGTCTGTCACATCAGATACTGACTTGAGAGGGATTGAAAGGGTCCCGAGATCCCCCTCTGAAGATGTCTCCTTTTTAGACATTTAGAAATGCTTAGGCAGAGGGAACTGAATACCTAGCCTTCCGAGGATGTCTGTGTTGGGGCGTTTGGTTCCCAACCTTCCACCCCTCCTGGGTGTCTCCATGGCACCGGCCCCACTTATGTCTGTGGTGGCTCGGGAGGCACAATTAAGCTCAACCCTGGAGACCTGCTAAATTTATGTAACTGCCTCAGGACAAACCGTTTTGACTAGGCGTACCTGTCGATGCCATGGTGGTAGCTACAAAGAAAGGAGTTAGCAGAAACTTCCTCATTTGTCCATCCCTAACAAGAAGTCTAGGACTATGGACGGTGCTTCAGAAATAAATGTTTTGCTTCAGCGACCTTCTCCTTGAGGTCTCTGGGGTGTTTGTGCCATTTCACCACCTGCCTTAGGGGATCCTTAGGGAAACTTGGAGATACCCTTCAAATCTGGCATCAGCTGAGGGGCTCAAGCTGAGGTGGCCTCCCAGCTGGCGACTCTAATTCGTGGTTAACTTCCTCCATGAGGCTCATTTCTTATCTGCAACCCATTGAATGCGTCAAGCTGCCGACACAGGCATCGCCCTTAAGGGCTTTATGGATGCGGCTGGTAATTTTTGTAGGTACTTCTGGCGTCTTTCCACCAATACCCCCCTTGGTTCCGCTCTCTTAGGATCACAGGTGAGACACCGTAACCAGGTGTGAATAAGAGGCAAGACTCTCTCTGCCTGTGAGTCCGTTTTCCTGCTGTAGACCATACCCAAGGGTCAGAGAGTGGAAAGATGTGGTTCGAGCCCAGGGAGCCTTGCTGACACACGTGTTCTTGTTCCCCTCCAGGGGCAGAGGAGGGAACAATAACAGATGCGCCCTCGTGGCAGAGGAGATCCCGCAGAACCAGGGCAGCAGAATCTTTCTCTGAGCCCTCCAGCATCCCTGAAGGGGTTGCCCGGCTATCGCCTCTGGAGGCAGTCGGGGAAAGGCCTCTCACTGTACCCGAAGCCTGGCAAGACCCTAACAAGTGGGTACAGTCAGTCATATCCGAGGTTACAAAATCCCCTTTGCTTGCGCCTTCAAAGTCAAACAAGTCCTTCCAGATGTTCACCAAATCTAAGGAAACAAAAGCAGCCGCAAGAGATTTCAAAACTGCTTTAAGTCATCCAGGAAGTCCCGGCAGACCAACTCAGATCCGCAACTTACTCAAAGGTTCATTTTGGTACCGGAGCAGGGACTGAGGGCAGCGCTGGATTTCAGCAGATTAAACAGATCTGTACAAGAACAAAGTTTTCGGATGGTCACGCTGGTCATTCTACCCACAGCAGGTCAGGACAATTAAGGATGTGCTCTACTTAGAGCTTCCAGGATGCATACTACCACATCAAGATGCAGGTGCTCCAGAAGATCATAACCGCTTCACATTTCGAGCAGTCATCATCCAGGCTCTGCCCTTTGGTCTCACCACAGCCCTCCAGGTGTTTCACCAAATGCATGGCAGTGGTCTGCGACCCACCTGAGGGCGTCAAAGTTCAGGTGTTCCATATCTGGGCGACTGGCTTGCTGCTTCCACCAGGCATGCCTCCTGCAAGCGGGAATACACCATCAAAACTTATTTGCCGAGCTAGGTATCACAAAAAATTTTGAAAAATCTGCATTCTTGCCCTGTCGGCATATCACTTGTATGAGCGCAAATCTAAATACCAGGAACATGTTTGTGAACCTTCCACTAGACAGGGTATCACTAATTAAGCCAACAAGTACAGATTTTATTTACATACAGAAGCGATTCAAGTCAGATTGCGTCCTCCGAACACTGGGTTCCATAGCATCTGCAATTCTTCTTGTTCCCCTGGCCGCTTTCATAAGAATCCTCCAGTGGCTTCTATTCACACAGTATGGTCCTTCAACAGCTTCCCATGTCTCACAAGATTATGATCACAGAAGCATGCAAGAAGCACCTCGTTTGGTGGATGGTCTCGCATCAGTGTCCCAGGGCAGACCATTTGTGCTACCCCTCCAGTTGCCACAGTGACCACGGATGACTCTCTGATAGGGTGGGAGGGCATTATCAGGGCAGGACAGTCCAAAGGCACCTGGCAGCCTCACGGTACCATTTGCATATAAATGTCTTGGAGATGAGGACGTGCTTTTAGCGTTGCAAGCCTTCAGGACTCTCTCTCCCTCCTTGGGACTATTGCAATTCAAGCCGGGACAATATATGTCAGTGTGGTGTGGTACATCAACAAGCGAAAGGCGGAACCAGGTCCTATCCTCTGTTGAGAAGCACTCACTCTGATGACAGTGGGCAATCTCTTCCCAACATTTCTGTTGCAACGGCGCATCCCTGGGAGTTCCACCGTCATTGCAGACGAGGCTCAGCAGAGCAATTCTCATGTACCTTCGATTGGTCTCAGAATCAGGCCGTAAATCACGGAACAAATCTTTTACATAAAATGGGGTCAACCCTTGCTGCAACCTGTTAAGCCACACCTTTCAACAGCAAGTGCAGCAATTTCTTCTCCCTCCTTCCACTTCCGTCCACTCCCCAGAGATGCTCTAGTCCACAGTTGGCCTCAGGGACTTTTACTTCTTTCTTCCGTTTCCCCCAATACCCAAACTCATACAGAGCAACTGCGTTGGGTTTGCAAAATGATCTTCATTGCCCCTTACTGGCCTTGACAGAATATCGTTCCCATTCACTGCATCATTATCTTCTTGAGCAGCCTTGGATTCTGGATCTATTTCAGACCTACTGATTCACCAGTCGGGCGAGGCTACCATCGATCCTTCAAACACTCCAGCTCACGAAAGCTTGGTTTCTCCACTTCAACCTCAGCCAGGCTTCCTAATATTTCTTCCTCTGTCGGGAAATTATCTCATCCCACAAATCCACAACTAGGAAAACTTATGCTCGTAAATGGAAGCGTTTTTCTTGCTGGGCAGAGGCTAGGAATATAGATCCGCTTTTCAGCCCCTGTCCACGAGATTCTAGAATTTTTAGTAATGGAACTCTTCTATTCCTGGTTCCGCTTCTGCTACAATCAGGGTTCAGCTAGCTGCCATTTCAGATTTTCACATTGGGTTTGTCTTCTAAATACATCATGTCTCATAGCTAAAGCCTTCCTCAAAGGAACTTCTCTGCTTAGGCCCCACCACCTCCGTGTGATATAAACTTGGTGTTAACTTCCTAATCTTGCCACCTTTTGAACCTACAGCATCTTGCTCAATTAAGTTTTATCCTGGAAGACTCTCTTTTCTGGTAGCCATTACTTCCACTGGGCGTGTTTCACCAACTTCAGAGCTCTATGCTTTCGGCCCCCCATACTTGGTTTCCATAACGATAAAGGGTCGCTCTAAGGACCAATTCTTCCTTCCTTCTAAGTGTCTGTACACAAAATAATTTGTATCAGTCCATAGACCTTTCCTGTGTTCTTTCTTAATCACACCAATAACGCATAGAATATAAATTGTACCAGTAGGATGTTCACAGACAGCTCGTTTTTTGTTGCATAGGACAAAGGACTTCAGGAAATCCGACCAACTCTTCATTTCTACTATGCTGAGGGCAGACCAGGGCCATCCTGTCTCAAAGGTAACTTTGATATCTAGGTGGTTGTCTCACGTTGGCTTCATTCATTTTACTAGCTGAGAAACAAAAATTATCTCTACCAAACCTAAAGGCCACTCTACTAGGGCACTGGCTACCTCGGGTGGCCTTCCAGTCTAGAGTTACCATGGAATCTATCTGTGCAGCTGCTCGTGGGCTAACCCACATACCTTCATTTCTCATTACAAATTAGACCTTGCTTCCAGGAACAGGGCTGATTTTTGGTTCCACTGTTCTGTAGAGTCTGTTCCAGTGAGCCACCCAGGATTGTAGGTGCCTGGGGCTGTCCCAACCAGCAGAATGAAGGCGAGATAGACAACTTCACATAAAGAAGTTATGTACCTACCATAACGTTCCATGTTAGTTGTCAGCTTCTTCTGCTTCTTTCTTAAATCCCACCTCCATCCCCTATCCTAGTGGATTGAGAGGAGTTTCCTTTAATTTTTTCATTGACTGAACCTTCTCTGGTTGTAATTTTCTGCTGAGATAAGCGTCACAGTTGGGCTCCCAGGTGGCTTCTAAGGTAGATTTCTTTCTTATGTCTGGAATAGCTTTCAAGCGAGATGTGAGTAACTGGCGCCAGGCATCATGGGATACAGGGTAGCCTCGAGCCAGTAAACAGCTCTCGAGCTGTTGAAGAAGGCAGTCGGACAGAGGGATCAGCTCTGAACCTAACCAGCAGAATGAAGAAGAGGCGAAGAAGACGACTAACATGGAACATTATGGTAGGTACATAACTTCTTTTTTTGATGCATGTATGTGTTACATATATTTAGCATACCCTTTTGGGGGCACCCTGACATCTGGGGCAAGAAAACTGAAGAAAATGCGTCGGCTGCATCTTTTATACCCTGATGACCTGGCGTCAGGGAGGGCGACAACAACGGCGGGACCCAGGACTTTGGAATTCAGGCCGACTGAGGGCAACCTGCCAGCAGGATAACTCAAATGTAATGACTGCAATAGTGAATACACTCGGACATCTACATTTATGGTAAGTGTACACAACTGTACTTTCCTCAGAGGGGCCAAAAATTTGAGACCACCCAGGGAGGCTCCAACCCCAGCATGGGACCTTAACTTTGTTTTGGAGAAACTCACTCTTCCTCCTTCGGTCAGCTGCTACTGCAGACTTAAAATTTCTTTCTTGGAAAACAGCTTTCCTTTTAGGAATCACTTCACCTAAAAGGTATCTGAATTACAGGCCCTTATGGCAGTGGAGTCTTTCATTATCTTTCATGCGAACCAGGGTGTCCCTCAGAACTAACCCATCCCTCATGTCCAAGGTGGTATCCAGTGTGGCTCTTATCTATTCATTTGCCAACCTTATTTCCCAATCCACAGAACAAAGGGGAATGGATACTGCATTCCTTAGATGTGCACAGACAACTTAGATTCTACTTGGACAGGACTAAACCTCAAAGGAAATCTGAACTGCTGGTGGCATTTGCTGCAGGGGCAGAGGGAAGAACTATTTCAAAGCAAACCATTTTCTAAGTGGATAGGCCATTGCATTAATTTCTGCTATAAGCACCATGGAAAACCTATCCCCCAGGGTATCAGACCTAACTCCACCAGGGCTGTATCTACCTCTACAGCCTTTCTCACAGGCGTCCCTACCAGGGGCGTCCTAGAAACTACTACCTGGAGTTCTGTACATACTTTAATCAAGCATCATCATTTGCCAATTTTCTCTAAATCCAGAGCTGGCTTTGCCACTGCAGTCTTACAGGGCCTTATAGCTGGTCCTAATGCTATCTAAATTCCTCCTCCCAACCATAGCTTTGGGAATCTACCTAAATGTAATGACTGCAACAGTGAAACCACGAAGAATATGGTACAGTTGTGTACACTTACCATAAATGTAGATGTTAGAGTGTATTCACTGTTGCAGTCTAATCTCTCCAGCCCCTAACTTCTTTTGGCTATACCTCTACTTTCCTTTACTAGCAAAAGCCCCTTTGGTGTATTTGCTTTTTTGTTGGAGATATATCTTTGTACATTTATATTTAATTGCAAGCAGATAACCCAAATGTAATGACTGCAACAGTGAATACACTCTAACATCTACATTTATGGTAAGTGTACACAACTGTACTTTCCAAAGAGTGTACTCAGTGTGTTTGTCAGTCTGTGAACTGCAACTTATGAATACCTTATCTATTGACTGTGCTCTTTTTCAACTTGTTATAGCTGTCCAAATAGTTGCACTATGTATGTATGTATAGGTTCACAATGCATGAACTGAAGCTGATTTTTTTTGCTTAAGTCATTATTCTGTATTTGGCTTTATAACTGTAACCATATTATTTTAATCTAACACTTTTTTTTTTCTTGGGCCTCTGCTGAGAAATTTCCTGGCAAACAAACGTCTAATAAAATTCCCTTATTCATTATGGGAATCTTAACATTGTGTTGTGTGTAGGCCAGTCTCTGCTGTGACCCATTTGCATTCCTGACCTTTGCTAAGTACAGCAACTGCTCTTCCTGCATCTGTTTTCCAGGGGAAGACCTTAGGGATGCGTCCTCATTGTGGGCACCCTAGGGGTTCATCAGTCATCACCATCCAACTTATCCCCTTTCTCTCCACTTTCTACATGGAGTCAGTGTATTTGCATCAACTGTCGCCACCACTATTAATTCAGTCGCTCTCCTACCTGGGGTGTCACAGATCTCACACAGTCGATGCTTCCATTCCAATTTCTGGCCCTCTTCCTGTCTCTCTCAAGTCTTCCGGCTTTTTTATGTGTGAAAATTATTTTATCCCAGAGGAACAGAAGATGAACACTGCTGTACAACTCAAATAAAATTCTTTATTGTGGAAAGTAAGTGCTTTTGTGGTGCAAATCACTGCTTCATCAGACATAAAACCAACATTTAAGAGTATATGCTTTTAAGAGTATTATGTTTGTAAGAGTATATTGTTGCTTTATATTTTTCCTGTTTTAATTAGTTTTTTGGAGGTGAAATTTATATTTGATTATTGGTTAATGAACATTTTGATTGTGTATATACGTAGTGATTCTGTCAGTTGGTTTTATATCTGATGAAGAGGTCATTCGCACCACAAAAGCACTTTTCACAATAAAGAATTTTATTCGAATTATACAGCAGTGTTCATCTTCTGTTCCTTTGGAATTTTTTGCATTTCTTGGATTGCGTTGCTTGCTGTTTTGGGTTTTTTTTTTTAGTTGTACTGACTTTCAGAAAATTATATTAATGATCATAATATATTCTCTCTCTCCTCTGCAATTAGAGATACATTGGCTTTTACTCTGCATAATTTCGTCATCTGTTCCACAGTGTGCATCCTATTCACCTGTCTCATGCTCATTTCTATCACCATTAGCTTTCTCATCTGTTCTGCCTCCAGTCTCATTTTTCTTTACTACTGCTTTACTACTGATTTACATGTTGTACTTCGTCCTGAAGTGGCTGTCTGAACTCCTTTATACTTATCCTCATTTTTTCTGATGGTCATCCAGAAGGTCAGACTGCATAAAGTAAGTCCTACATCTACCTCACCTGATGAAATAGACTTTGAGATTATGCACCGATACAACTCTAGGAGCTTACCTGTTTTGCAAGCCTCATCTAGATATTTCAGACCTTTGGGTTCACCACCTGGTTCACCAGTGCTATAATTCACATGCGGCTGTTCATTGCCCTGTTTTGTAGTTAATACAGTATCTTAAATCCCAAAGCTATGCAATTCTTAGATTTGCTTCTCTGTAATGGTCCACTTCCAAATGATTAGAGCAACGCGCATGACTCCAGTATCATTTATTTTTCAAAAAATCACTGAGGTTTTTATTTCAGATCAGAGTTTCTCTTCCATTAAAATACATATTGCAGCTATTTATAACATTTATGTTTGGTTACACTTTTATTCCTCTGGTTCATTTAAAATTATTTGGAACCTTTGTAATGGGCATTATACAGCTTTAGACCTCCATTACATGGTCTGTCAAAAAATGTATGCTACATAAACTGGCATTCACATTTGAGCTTGCGGTTTTAGCTGAATTTGATTGCAGTTAGATCTGGCAGAATGTCTGAGATGAATGCTCTTGTTTTGCTCACCCATACCTGTTTCACAATGCTGTAGTTACTGTTCAATGGAATTGTCCTTTTATGTCCTAATCTAGTCCACAGAAACCAAGGTAATCCAATTCATTAATTTTCTTTTTCCCAGAACACTGCAGTTGAGGACTATGCCCCATTGCAAGATGTGCACTAACTGTTTTATGCTGTGAGGGCAAAGGCAGACTCCCATAACAGTCGAGTGTTCCTAAACTTTTTAAAGAAGCTTGGAAAGAAAGAGCCTACGCTTTCCTTAGCTAGGTGATTTTCAGCATGTCTAAAGTTTTAGCATAAGTGCAACACGTCTTTCTACAGTACCAAACATTTTCTTCATAGTAGCTGCTTCTACAGCTTCCTGTTGTAACACAACTGTGGCTGTCATTGCCTTTGTAGACACTATATGCCAGTTGTATCCAAGTCTTCCTTTGGGCCACTGTCACTATGAACATTTCCATAGGAGGTCCATTCAGGAACACTAGCTTTTAGCTTTGCCTTGCTTTTAGGGCAGATCGTTGCCTATTATTGGGCGAAAGTTATGCAGTTATAAAACTGTAAGAGGATGGTCTGATGCATCCACCCTCCTTTTTGTCTTAGCATAGCTGTCTTAGATGTTTCCTCCTAGTCATTAGCTGTTTTTACATGTCCTCTGGAACTGTGGGACGAGTCATTCTGCTATGATGCGTTATTGGAAGTGGGAATAGATGCTTAAAAACCTATGTAGTTATTTGCGTAGCAGTCTTAAATATCATGTCGAAAGGATTAAAAGTATACTAAACATTACCTTCAAGCAGAGGGCTCCTGACTGGTTGTCATCATTTTGTAAGATTTTACTTTTCTTTTTGACTTTGATAAAATTAATTTTAAATTTCCAGTGGCACATGCAAGTGTAGAAGCATCTGTCAATGTCCTATTACCCATCCTGTGGTGAACTGCTCTGTATGATGAAGTACACAGGGTATGGCAACAGTGTTGGTCTTTTTGTCACATTTCTTCACTTTTAATGCTTTTTGTAATTTCAGGTGTGGGCATATGATTACATCATGAGTGGTTGATGGTCACTGATTGGGTCAATGTTAGTGAAAGACTGAACAGCAACTTTCACTTAAACCTGAAACTCATA